>NW_021604622.1:14688956-14732829 GCF_004785775.1 Grammomys surdaster
GAGAGAGAGAGAGAGAGAGAGAGAGAGAGAGAGAGAGAGAGAGAGAGAGAAACAAAAATGGCTCAGAGTATATAAAATTACTTGAAGCCAAGTATCGATGGCTTCAGTTCAATCCTTGTGACCCACGTGGTGGAGTCAGAGAGCCAACTGACTCTTGCAGGTTGTCTTTGCATCTCTCAATGTACACCATGGCATGTGTGCATGAGAGTGTAATGAGTGCATGTATGCATGATACATACATTTACACTAAATAAATGTCCAAAAAAGCAGATGCTACATAAAAAAATAACATCTAGATTTAACAACTTTCACTTTTTAGTGTTCCATTTTATTATGATGTTTACCTTTCATAGCAAAGAATGATTAATTTGTTAGTTCTTAATTTTCTTTTAATGTCTAATTTGTAAATAATTCTTTATTGTACAAGTCTGTGCCTTTAACTATTGTGTAAACTCAACTTTTTTCATCTTTCTGACAAGTCAGTTATGTGGATGCTATGTTAAAATTACAAGGAAAAGAATTATGGTAAGAATGTCTACAATAAAACCCTTTCTAAGAATTCCTTAAAAGAAATATGTCCACTGTTTGGCTTTGAGTATCTGTATCTGTCTGAGTAAGCTGCTGGGTGGAGCCTCCCAGGGACCACCATACTCCTGTCTACAAGCACAACAGAGTATCATTAATAGTGTCAGAGATTGGTGCTTGCCTGTTAGGAACCATCAAGGTCAGCTAAAATGTAGCAGATGATCTTCCTGAGATGTGTCTACCTTGGATTTAAATCTAGTATGGATTTGCTCCTGCAGGAAAGGCCCAGGAAAATTTTATCTTTGGAAAGATTCCTGCTATTACTAGGTTTTTCCTGTTACTATTAAATATATATAACAATCATTATGTATTAGCCCACCCTTTTGAGCAGATTTCTGCTGAACAATGAAGATGAACTATTTTGTAGTGGTGTTTTAGAGACAAATAGATGTTTTATGATGAGGTGCTAAACAGTTTCTTTCCTCAGCAGAACTCAGAAAGCAGGTCATCTGCTGCAGCAAAGTGATTTAGACTCGAGATTGGTAGAGGTTTTATTATTATACACAACCCTAAATACCTCTTACTACCAAATCTTGCCCTCTTAGATGTTCCTCCCCTCAGCTGCTTCAAGAGAAACCAAAGAACTGACAGGACTGGCAGCTGTCACTTGCCTATGGGATGAGCCTCAAGTTCAGCTGGTTGTTGGTTGACCATTTCATCAGTCTCTTCATCAAACCCCTGGCCTGTATTTCTTTTTCAATTTTGGATTGAAATTTGTAGGTAGGTTGGTGTCTCTATCACTCCCTTAGGGTTCCTGCCTAGGTACACTAAGTAACTTCTTCAGGTTCCATATTCCCAATATGTGAGTCCAAGATAAATTCATGCCCATTGATTCTTGCTTGCCTCCCTTATCCAAGGTCTCTGTCTTGGCTTGGAGATGCCTCCCACCACTTCCTCACCCTGTCAGTTGAAGATGTGCATTCATTTTCATAGACATCTAGCCATCTCTCCTGTATTTCCCCTAGTCCTGTACCCCACTCCCATACACCTCCAAATCTTCCCTCCCTCTAAGATCGCTCCTTCCATCTGCCTCTTATGACTATTTTATTACCTCTTCTAAGTGAGATTCAAGCATCCTTGCCTTTGGCTTCCTTCTTTTTTAGTTTCTTTGGGTCTGTAGAGTGCAGCATGGACCTTGTATTTTATGGATAACACACTCACAACAGAAAGTGGGTGGAGCTTGGGGACTCTTAAGGAAGGATAGGAGGAAAGGTTTTGAGCCCCAAAGGGGTTAGGAATTCCACAGGAAGATCAACAGAGTTAACAAACCTGGACTCTTGTGGGGGGGGAATCTCAGAATCTGAACCACCAACCAAAGGACATACACATGCTAGACCTAGGCCTCAGGAAAATAAGTAGCAGATATTGGTCTTCATGTGGGTCATGAACAACTGGAGCAGAGATGGGTATCCCAAAAGGTGTTTGCCTACATGTGGGATATAGTCTTCTCTCTAGGCTGCCTTGTTTGGCCTCAGTAGGAGAGGAAGTGCCTAGCCTTATAGAGATTGAAGTGCAAGCGTGAGGGAAAGTATCACCTACTCAAAGAAGTAGAGGAGGGGATAGGATTTTGGGAAGGGGTGACCAGGAGGGGACAGTGAGAGAGATGTAAAGTGAATATGTAAAAAGTAAAATAAGATTTTAAAAAGGAAATCTTTGTTTGAAATATTCTAAAGGGAAGATGTTTAGGAGAGCTAAAGCGCTGAAATTAAAATAAAATGTGGCAAATTCTAAAGTCCATTATCACAGCAACTTCATACTGCATCCTGTCTCTACTTCCTAGCCACTGTATTGTAGCTGCCATATATTTAAATATGCATCATATTTTATGCCAAAGGTGATGAGGATGTTGGAACATCCTCTGAATTAGAGTTTAAAAGAGGCAACAACAAGCTCAGTTTAAATCACCATTGTTGATTAGAATGACATAAATAGAATATCAGGATGGTTGAATTTTTGAGGCAAGTTTTGATAGAGAACAATTTAAATTGAATACATATTTGAAACCCTTCAGTTTAAACTGACACTCAGAGGAAATGTACAAGTAACAAACTCCATTTCTAAGAAAACAGAATGTTTTAAAACCAAGAAGAGACTTGTTCAAATGTTCCACAGTGTTTATGTTCACTAGGTTTCAATTAATTGCATATGTGTACACTTTTATATTTGGACATATAGGTACATGTGAGTCAATGTTTCTTCTGAACTTTGGATGTCAGAAGAAAGCATTAGATTGCTTGGAGTTGAAGTTACAGACAGTTACAAACTGCTGAGAACTGAACTTCCTACAGTTACAAACTGCTGAGAACTGAACTTCATATCTTTTGTAAGATCAGTATGCACTTTACTGAGACATAATTCCAGCCCCTTATGTGAACAAACAACACGATTGAACCATGGTAGTTACAATGGTGGAACAAAATCAGTTTGTTATTTTGAAGATGTGGCAAATCATTCTTGACCGTCAAGATTAAACTAAGATTTGTATTTACATTTTAATTAATAAAGAAAGCAATGCATATATTTAGTAAAATCAATACATGTGGAGAAAAGAACAGACAGAAGAGTTATGTGGCAGTGTTTGTACATTAATGTATAGACACAAGAGAACAGCAGGAATGATGAAGAAAAGCAGATGGTTTTAGGGAAATTGTGACATACTTTCTGATTAATTGTTAATGGAGTATTAAAGGGAATAGAGGGAGTGATTGAGTGAAGTTCTTCTTTGTAGCAGTGAATTGGGATCATTGGCTTAAAATGGTATAGACTCTATCTAAAAAATAAAAACCTTTTCCGGAAACTTAAATTTGAGCATTCATATAGTACTTCCAAATGGAGATATCTCCAAGACAATTGCAGATACATGACCTATGTTACAAGAAAATGTATCTTCCAGAGATACAAATTATCTTTGCCAGGATATCTATATGTGTTAAAGTAAGTATGTTCATGAGGCACTCAAGAGATCTCCCAGAGGATATACTAAGAAACTGAAGGTTCTGATATAGACATACTGTATGCTCTTCTAACTCAATTGGGTACAATTTTATGTATGCAAAAATGTGAAATTCTGAGGAGAAGGAAAAAAGCTTATCTCGGTAGACCTTGTTTCCTTTGATAGCACTTTAGTTTCCACATCTAAAACTCTATGAATATTTTGAGGATTCATTGATATTATAATGTATAGCAAAGTGTAATAAACCTATATTTTCCTCTAATCCTAAAGCAAGAATGAAAAAAAAGAGCATGAACAGTGTACAGATTTCCCTACACTGTTCACCTGCTTACTACTTTTATCCATTAATATAGTAAATGTACCATTTATAACTTTCTTTGCTTTGTGACTATAAACATGTGTAGACATTTTCTTGTTGGGAGCTACACTCAGGTTACCTTAAATCTGGGTTTCCTAAACTTTGGTCGTACATATTTGGCTTAGAACATTTTTTTTTAATGTTCTTTGTAAGAGCAGCTGTGTTTTCTGTCAACATAGCCTTTATTTAAGCCCTGAACATTTCACTCTGTAGAGTCTGATAGAGCAGGAAGATGCTATCAAACTAAATATACCCAGTATGTTAGTACATATCAGCAAACCAGATTAAGAGCATGCCAAAAAAACCCAAAAAACAAAGTAGGAAGCCAATTTTTGAGCATATGGAGTCATAGAATCTGTCAGGAAGGAGTAACATGGAACTGTATCAAGTGCTTGGGATCATATGAGGTTTCAAAGGCTCAGACTTTCTGAGGAAGGTAGAAGTCACAGTGTTCCACAGATGGAAAGGACACTGTCAAGCTCTAACTGTAATACATATTAGGTTGCACACATAAAAGATGAAACCCAAAGGTATAATGACAACTGTCTAAAGAAATAATGTGCCTGTTCAGAAAATAACGATCGTCATGGGTGTACCTGTGTGTGTGTGTGTGTGTGTGTGTGTGTATGTGTGTGTGTGTGTGTGTGTGTTTGTGGTGACTCTCCTACATTCTTATCCAACTTTCACACTAATAAAAGACTTTCTCCTACTTAACTTTATTTCTTCCCTTAAATTTCTCTTTTGATTATTTTTTTTACTTTATTTTCCATTTACTTTCTACATAACATCACTAATTCCCATATTACATGGTTTTCTTTCTCTTGGTAAATTTGAAACTCTCTCTATATAATTCAAAACAAATTATCACAGCAGGAGAAATTGCGTTTTAAAATCACATTGTTTAGTTACTAAACACTAACTGTTCAGTTTGCCTTGCCTAGTCACTTACATAAAGTAAGTATTTTGTTACTCCAAGTTACAAACATTTGGTGATTCAAGGAAAGCACCATCTTAGAAAAATAGATTGTGAGCCTATAATACACAATTGAACTTCCCATCACAGGACAATATAAACAGTGAAACTTAAAGTCTGAGGTTTCATTGTGAAATGTGGCTGGAAGAATGTTATGAACAAAGAAAATTTATCAAACAACTGAACTACAAATGAAACCTTAAATGTGTTTTTATTGTAAAAATAATCCTATCCTTCAAAATCTAGTTATAGAGTATTGTATTCCATATGACAGTTTTGAGTTGTTGGTGATTATTAATTTTTTCTACTAGAATAAATTAACTTTTTTTTCTATGTTCCCTCATTCAATTCTGTCTCGAGTAATGTTGCCCTCTGGTGATCACATTTAAAATGTTTTATTAGAAACATACATTGTATAATTGTATCTGGAATTCTCCACGTATCAACTAATCACAGTAGAAAGCATGTCAAACTATTACTTACATGATATGTGGCTTTTGCTTATAATTTCTGTTCAAGTTGAGTTGTATTTCTGCAAGAAAACATAACTTGGATTGTGTATCTGATTAGTAAGACAGAAGAATTATCATTACACAGGAATGTCAATTGATCACTTTAGATGTATTTGTTCTTCCCTTTTAATATCCTCTGAAACTGTAATGGAGTATATTAATTAGTTACTGAACAAATATTGTATAATAAGTATAGAAAGAATTGTCTTCAATAAGTTTATAATTTGTAATTATCATTGATACTTGCTTATACCTAATTACCTAGAAAAATAGTGTCAATGGCAATATAACCAGGTTATGGGATCATAAATAAAATAAATTATTAGCAGCCGAGTTGGATGTTCAAAGTTTGCAAGCAAGAGGCAAAGACAACAAGTTTTATGACTTCAGGATATATTTCTCTGTGACATTCTATCAGTCTGTCCATGTTCTTATATTCATGTGTTATGATGCTACTTATCAAGTACTTCCTTAACTATCAGGTTTTCTCCAGATCAAAATATATTTATCTTCAAATTTTTCCTAGTTTGATTTACTATTGCTATAATGTTTGGTCAAAAACAAAATGGAGAGGGAAGAGATTATTTGGCCTACAGTTCCACATTATTATTCATCATTTAAGGAAGTCATTAAGAGGAACTCAAAACAGGGCAGGAACTTGGAGCCATGACCTGATACAAATGCCATGGAGGAGTGCTACTTACTGGTTTGCTCTTTATGGATTGTTCAGCCTGCTTTCTTATAGAACCCCAAATCACCAGCCCAAGTTGATACCACCCACAATGGCTAAGACTTCGCATATCAATCACTAATTAAGAAAATGCTCTAAATATAGGCTTGCCTACAGCCCACTCTTGTGGATATATTTTCCCAAATGAGGTACCCTCCTTTCTGATGACTCAAGATTATTACAAGTTGACATAAAAGTAGCCACCATAACTGACCACTTTTTAAACTGACACACATCCATATAACTATTAAGCCACAGCTTCCCCACAGTCTTACAAATCTAAATACTTTTAAAATTCAGTCACTAAAAAATTTAAATTTTTGTTCTTTTTTTTTAACTGAAAGTCTCCTGAACCACAGGCTCCTACAAAATCAACAAATAGATAAATGCTTTCTTATTTTAAGAAAGAATAATGAGGGCACAGTCATAATACACTTAAAGAAAATCCAAAGTTTAATTACATAAGTAACTGAATGGTCAGTGTCTGGGATCCACTCAGGATCTTCTTTCCCTCGTTAAAGGACTTGTATAACCTCTCTATCTACACTTCTATATCACACAGATCTTGTCTTCTAGACTCAACTTTTGTGGCTCAACTCCATGGCTTCTGCTTTTCTTAAAGGTCATCCCATGGGATTGTTATCTCTAAATTGCTGGATATTTTACAACTGACCTGTTATTTCATCAATAGTTTTTTCTGGGCTCTCTTCAATAATTCCAATCCTGTCACACAGGCCCAAGCCTCAGATGCTCTCCATGACCTTTCATGCCTTCAATACTAATACATGAGTGACTCTTATACTTCCAGCACAAGATGAAATATTAGCCATATCTGAAACATAGCTTCTGTGGGCTGACCCTGAGGAGACACTATCCAGGATATTTCATCTCAATTATGCCACTTTTCTTCCTAAACATAGCTGATCTTCAATCCCATTTGACTAACACTGAGTATCTCAACTAAGCAAAAGGTTTTCTTTAGTCTTTCTAGCCTCTTGTTTATCAAAGAAAATCGTCCAGCTCCTACTGATCAGACACCACAGATTCTTCACACAAATGGCCTGACTGAGTCTTTGCTTTTCTCTACACTTCAGAAGCCAGCCTTCCACCATCTGGAACAGTCTTATCTTCCAGGACCCTACAGAACAGCATTCTGAGTTTTCAACAGTAAATGATGTTTTAGGCAAGGTTCCAATATCCTGCTATAATCCTCAAAACATGGTCAGGTGTGTCACAGCAGTCTTCCTGATAACCAATTTCTGTCCTAGTTAGGGTTAGTATTGTTGTGGTTAAACACTATGACCAAACTCAAGTTGATGAGAAAAAGGCTTTATTGAATTTATGCTTCTACACCACTGTTCCTTATTGAAGGAAGTCAGGACAGTAATTCCAGCAGGACAAGAAGCTGGGCTGGAACTGATGCAGAAGCCAAGGGGGTATTTCTTACTGGTATTCTTCTTATAGCTTGCTCAGTGTTCTTTCTTATAGGAACAAGGAGCACCAGCCAGTGATGCTACTACTACAATGGACTGAGCCTTCTCTGATCCATTACTAATTGCAAAGATGCCCTAAAGGCTTTCTTATAGCTCTTGGACTATTGTGGGGTCTTAGTGGAAACTGAATGGTTAACAATGGTCCACCAGGTTATCATACATTCTGAACTTCCCATCACAAGCAGAGTATTATCTGACACACTTAGCCAAAAAGGAGAACATGCACAGGAGGAAATTATCAACAAATGTGTGAGGGATGTGGACTGTGCCAGAAAACTAGGTAAGGTTAAATGAATTCAGAAATGCCAGCTGCTCATCCATGTGGATGGTAGTCTTTTATCTACCTCTGATAAGATTCCCAGCATGGAACACATGACCAGAATTCCCCACACAAGGAATGTGACCACTGGTCACATAGCACAGAACACAGAGTTATCCAGGCAATTGAAGTGTCTAGATGGGCCTTGAGGGTTTATTCAGTAAGCTTCCCTTCCCAGACATTCCTTTCTGCAACAGGTTGACCCTGATGAAGCGGGTATGCACCTATTCTCCATGATGGACAGTTAATAAACATTTTGGAAGCAAAGACTGTCTCTCTCATCAAGAACCACAGTAACAGGGATCCATTATTATGGAGCCACGTCTCTTAAGTCTCCTTCAGAAGGACCCTGGGTGCTCCCAGACATTCACCCCTTGAGCATGCATTCTCCCAGGCCCTGGGATCATTGTCACACACTTCTGAAGGCCCCCTTCATTACCAATCATAAGTGGTTTTTATCAGTGACTGGATGCCAGAGAGTTGGGAAAGCTTTGTCTCCTCAGCCCCAGCTTGTCTCCTTTCTCATCTGGGTTAGGTTCCCCATCTTAGGCTGCATTGTTCTTCCACCCCTGAGTAGTGCAACAGTGCTTCTTGCAAGCCCATGACCCAATGGCAGCGTATAGTAAAACGCAGACTAGTGTCCTGTATTTTGTTTGCCAGAGCATAGTCTATACACCCTGGTGGTGAGAAGGACTGCAGACTGAACTTAGAAGCACACAAATGAAAACAGTATATTCATGACTGGACACACACAGGCTCTGAAACAATAAACAAATTACGAAAAGACTTTGCCCAATTTCCTATGGCTTTTCCTTTTGTTAAAATGTCATCTTCTCCCAAACATGTTCCTGTATCATCAGGTTTGGCTTATGAAGAGAACATTAGGGCCCAATTTATCAATGGTTCTTCTTGTTATAATGGCACAACTCTGAAGGGTAGAGTTCTAGTATTACAACCTTGCTTCTGGGACAAACTTTAAAGACATTGGAAAGAGAAAATTTTCACAGTATGTCTGCCTTCAGGCAATACACATGATCATATATTTGTTTAGGAGAATTGGCCAGATAGAAAATATATGGCCCGGAGATTTGAAAAACACACAATAAGGAAACTAGTAAATAAATATCTGTGGAAGAAGTATGTATATAGAGCTCAGTAAATGGGTGATTCATGAGAATATACATGTGTCTCATTAAATGTTCATTGAAAAGTGACTTCAAGGTAAAGGAAGTTCAGTAATAAAGTAGACAGGATTACCTGTTTTATAGAAAGCAACATTCTTACCCCTTCCATCACTGTTAGTGACCAGTGAGCTCATGAATAAAGTTACAGAGATTAAGGTTATGCATTATCATGACAACATAACTTCTACAAACCAAAACTGATCTGGAAGGCTGTAACAGGATTTTCCAGAAGGTTCAATATGTGTTTATTCAACATCCAATTCACAGTACAATTTATCTCATATTCAGAACACATGCAATCAAGGAGTGAAAGGAAGGCTCCATTTAGTATCACCCATAGCGACCCTTTAGGAATTGTTTTGCTTTCTTTTGCCATGACATTGCATTCTGTGGCCTAGAATGTTTGTTTTGATAGTGGGCTAGGCTCATGACAGATGACACAACAAACGTTGCATTGAACTAGAAGCTCAGACTTTATGATCACCTTGATTTTCTGATATTCTTAAACCAAAAGCTAAAAAAGGAATAGCACTCTCCAGAGGGATTTTGATGCAAACAAACATGGAGGAAATTGGGTTGCTACTCCACAGAGGAAATATGAAAGATTCTCTCTGAAATACAGTAGATACTTTGGGGCATCTCTTGGTGCTCATGTGTCCTTGGTTAAAGTCAATAACTAAATACAATAACTTTTATTTACTTATTAATTAATTTATATATTAAGTTTTTATTCTATTCCTCCCAATCTCCTCCCAGACCTACTCTTTCTAATCTTTCCTTTAATCTCCTTCTCTTCTCCCCAGAGAAGGGGAAGTAGCCACCCCAGGGTACCACCTCACATTCAGTTACAGTAGGACTAAGTACTTTCCCACTGAGGAACAAACAGGCAATCTAGTAAGGAGAGGGGATCCAATGGCAGGCAACAGAATCAGAGACAGACTCCACTTGAGTTGTAATGAAACTCAAATGAAGACCAAGCTGCATATCTGCTAAATATGTGTAGGTGACCTAGGTCCAGCTCCTGCATGCTCTTTTTCTGGTTGTTTATTCTCCATGGGCCCATATGTGCCTAGGTTATTGACACTGTAGGTCTTTTTGTGGTGTCCTTGACCCCTGCAGCTTTCTCAATCTCCTTTCCCAGTCTTCCACAAGATTTTCCAAATACCATGTGATGTTTGGCTATGGGTCTCTGCATCTGTTTCCATCCACTGCTGGATGAAGTCGCTCAGGAAATATTTATGCTAGACTCCTGTCTGAAAGCATAACAAAGTATCATTAATTGTGACAGGGATTGTTTCTCTTAAATGGGATGTGTCTCAAACCACATGCTATTGGCATGAAAACAGACAAGTTGATTGATAGAAGAGAATTGAAGACCCAGAAATAAACCCACACACCTATGGACACTTGAATTCTGCCAAAGAGCCCAAAACAATACAATGGAAAAAATAATGTATTTTCAATAACTGGTACTGGTTTAACAGGCTGTCTGCATGTCAAAGAATGCAAATAGAACCATATCTATAGCCCTGTATAAAATTCAAGGTCAAGTGAATGAAAGACCTGAAAATAAAACCATACATACTGATTCTAATAGAAGACAAAGTGGGGAACTGCCCAAACTTATGGGCACAAAAGACAAATTCCTGAACACCAATAGGTCAGACACTAAGATCAAAAATTAATAAATGAGACCACATGAGACTTAGAAGATGCTGTAAGGCTAAGGATATCATCAATAGGACAAAACTACAGCATACAGAATGGCAAAAGAACTTTACCAACCATAGACAGAGGACTAATATCCAAAATATTTATCCATAGTAATCTGGTTCAATCCACTCTCCTTAAACTGTTGGCTTAAGGGCATCACAGAATCAAAGTGGTCAGGAAGTCTGAGCTTACAGTTCAATGCAACCGAGGATTAATATCCAAAATAGAAAGAACTCAAGAAACTAAACATCAACAAACAAAGTAACCCAATTTAAAAATGGGGGAGCAGAGGTAAACAGAGAATTCTCAAAGAGAAATATGTAATGGCCAAGAAGCACTTAAAGAACTAATCCAACACCCCTAGACATCAAGGAAATGATAATCAAAATGATTCTGAGATTAATCTTACACCTGAGAGAATGGCTAAGATCAAAAACTCAAATGACAGAACATGTTGGTGAGGATATGGAGCAAGAGGAACACTCAACCAGTGCTGATTGGAGTAAAAACCAGTACAACCACTTTGGAACTCATCGGGGCTATTTCTGAAAACTGCAAATACAATATCTTATTCCAGACAGAATGATGAAGAAAATAGACCTGTCAGGAATGAAGGCATGGGCTACTCCTCCAGGGAAGCAAACAAAACCTATTGATGTACTTGCTGAGGGTGGAAAGAATACAGAATGAACAGTGAAGGAAGGAACTTATAAATACTAAATAATGCCAAAAGACCAGTTGAAGAAATGAGGATTTTAACTGAAATAAGTATTCCTGTCATATATTGATAATAATATGTTTGTAAAAAATATTTTATTTCTTTATCCTGGATTTCTTTATTGTGTAATGTAACATTAATTAATACAATATCAGTGGTTATAATATTGAAGTTTTGAGCTATTGTAAAAAAAAAAAAAGATCCCTGTAAGGACATTGGCCACTACTCTAAACTTTGTAATATATTTGAGATTTTACATGGGATAGGTATATTGTGTTAGGCATAATTATGACCTGGTTAGATATATAATGCATTTGGAATACTACATGTGATAGTTATATCATGTTAGGCAAATTATGATATGGTTATTGTTTTTATTTTTTTCTATAAGCATGACAATAAAGAAATATGATTTTGTCTTCTGTTAAAAAGACATGGGTTAGTGATAGCTATTCTTGGTTGGCAACTTGGGATACCTCTGAAATTTATTAAAATCCAAGCAGGTATATACACTTCAGAGAAAGTTTTCTCTTTTTATTACATCATGTAGAGTGGAAAGGGTGACTTTAATCTGGGCCACATATTCTGAGCATCCTATTCAAAGGATATGGAAGAAGGAAGCTTTCTTCCATTGTACTTGTACTTAACCCTTCGCTGGCATTAGATCTTACTTGTTTGAGTTTTTGTAGTATACCCAAGACCAGTTTAAACATCAAGCTTTCTGTACTGGACAATTGCTAGATTCTTGGACTTTTCTGTTTATAGACAGTCATTATTAGACTAGCTGGACTATTAGTCTATAAGCCACTCTAATAAATCCCATTCATACTCCTACCCATTCTCTTCCCCTAGAGAATGCTCATTAAATTAGCAGTTACTCAGTACCTTGGAAAGAATTTTTGCTTGGATAAATTTTTGCAATATCTTGAATAAAATTATGTATTTATAATATTTGTATTTAGATTTTAAGATAATACTTCTATATAGTTTTCTTCAAATTTTAATATCATGAAGATAAAGTTACAATATTAACATTTAAAATGTCTCCCTGGGTAGTCCCTCAGAATCAGTTAGGGATAGGGAAATGGACATTATGAAATGAGCCACAGGCATAGAAGTCTGTTTAGTGAAAAATTCTAGTCACTTTGGAGCTGGGCATGATAAATTCACCTACAATTCCAACACGCACAAGGGAGATCCACAGAGATTGCAGGAAATCCATGGCTAGCCTGGGCTACACAGAAATTTCTATGCTTTTTTATCTGGAGTAGCCTTTACGTCCAATAAGTAAAATAAAGAATAATAACCCACAACTTCTTGAATTAAATTTAATATATTACAGAGCTATCTTTATTTCAAATAACAGATCAATTAGCACATTGTCTGATTCTCCATAGTGAACAAAACAGTTTTTTCATACAAAAGGGCAAACAACAAATTGGAAGGCAGTATTTCTGATTGCCAAGATAATATCAAATACATAAAGCAAAAAAACCTGTGCATTTGTTAATGTCAGTAATTCTGACCATCCTGACATTTTAAACCAGTGGCTGATATAATTCACATAAACCAGTAACGTTGTATCATTTCTTCTGCATACTGTATTATTTTATATACATTTATTTTAGGATATTTTTCGTCATGAGATTTTAGCAATGACAATAATGAGCATGAAGCTCAAGATTCCCTCTTAAAGAACACATGGTCTGTGGGTGGAATGGAATGCTGCCTCTCATCCACTTTTTCCTCATGAGAAACAGTACATTTCTAGAAGAAATTTGAATCCTGCAGCTTGGACTCCATCACAGTCTCTTTGGCAAATTCCAAAAGGGCAGAATACAAATTCCACCGTTTAATTGTCTAGTCTTGTGAAACCCCAAGAGATTGTCTCATGTTTGTTTGTGTGTGTGTGTGTGTGGTGTTTATATGTATGTATGTATGTATATATGTATGTACATATGTATGTAAGTATATGCCACAGAAAACTTATAGAGGTATGGATGTCAGAAAACAACAATCTATCATTAGCGACATTTCTTTCCCCCTATTACGTCATTCCTGGTATCAAAATCAGGTCATTAATGTGAATGGCAAGTTTCTTTGCAAAATAAGCTTGCTTCCTATCACCTGCTCAAAACTTTTTTTGTTACTATTTCTGCATTACCTTTACAAACTGAAGGAGTGTGTTAGTTATAGGGTCTGCCACTCAAAGTACTGATGTCCAAGCAACATACTTCTTCCCTAAGAATTTTGAAATGTCAGGTCCTGCCCAAAATTCCTGATTCAAAATCTACATCTGAATATAATCTCTTGGTACTCAATATATAAATTAAAATTTCAGCATATACCATACAGGTACTTGCACATTCACATAAATTGCAGCATTATTTGCATTGACAAAGCTGTGAAGTTGGTGTAGGTGTTTGTTAACAGATAAATAAATAAATAAATAAATAAAGTGAACACATTATTACAATGTTTTCAAAATAGCATTGTGTACACCCATATTGAGTAAAATTACACAGTTTTCTGGAAAACATATGCACTTCAAGATAATCACATTAAGAACAATATGCTAGAATTTGAAAGTCAAATAGCTCATTTTTTCCCTCTGATTTTTGAACTATAAACTGTAGAGTCACAAAATATGTTCCTTGATCTTTGTCGAATTCTAGCTGTGTTCCACTCACTGGCTGGTTTTCAGGTTTAGCTATTTTGTCTCCAATGATTTCCTGATATACTGTTATTTTTAGATTGATTATTTAAACTGGGATCACCATTAAATCTCAAAAAAAAAATAAATTGTATTCACTTGGCCTTGTTTGAAGTTTTTTTCCTCATGTGTGTCCTCTGATTGAACTCATAGTTGGTATATGCTTTATACTTCTGGAGCATCCTTCTTATAATTTTTTATTTGATATTTTATTTATTTACATTTCAGATGTTATCCCCTTTCCCCATTCCTCACCACCCCCCCCATTAACCTCCTATACCATTCCTACTCCTCCGTTTTTGCTTTTATACCATTTAAATTACATGCAAGTATTAAGGTCAGTTCTAGGTTGAGGAAGTAGCAATACAGTAGATGCAAATAGTCAGGGAACAATCAAGACAATAAACAGACAGTAAACATTCCTGTAATCACTTCTGTGATCACTGTTTCTAAGGGCTTATCAGGATGACCAAAATATCTGAGTCTACTTTCCTGTCCTAGACCAAAGTCATTTTCATGCTTGAAGTCTACTTCTTTGTTCTAGCTTAAAATTAAGATTTCTGGCTATGATTACTTCTTTGTTCTAGCCTAATGTTGGATTCCTGCCTGCATTCCATTTCCTTGTCCTTTCTGCTCGATTTCGGCGTGCAGCTTAGAACAGACAAGACCAGACCAAATGGTTCCAAGGGAGAGGGTTTATTCAGGGCAGAGGGCAAAGGTGGGGAGAGAAACAGGAGAAGATGGCAGAGAGAAAAGAGAGCAAGGTCAGGGAGTTCTGCCTATTTATATGGGCAGTGACGTAGCCTTTTTCCAGATAAAGGTGAGGTAGCCAGGTGGATTCTGGAAGTGTATGGTGGTTGCCTTACCAACGATGAAGGGTCACCTTGGTCCTCTAAATGTGTTATCACTGAGTTCAGGCTTGATACCAACATACCTCCCTTTTTTTTATTATAAATTGAAGAAAAAAGGGGAAGGGAAGCCAATGGTAAAAGGGGAGTCAGGGCACCATGTCTCTTAAAATACTTCCTGCTGTGTAGGGGCATAGTCTGTTGTGGGGAGCAGTTGGCTTTCAGCATCTGGGTCCACTCGGTAGATGTGTGTATCAGGTTCCTCTGTGGACAATGGCTGGTTATTCTGTAACAGGAACTGATTAATAAATTGATTAGAAATAATAACACAAGGAGGATAACTAAAAATGGTGTTACAAAAGAGGGTATCTGCTTTTATATGGGTTTTCAAAAATCTCAGAACTGGAGGTCTCACGTTCCCTAAAAATGATATTCTTCTTGGAGGAACTGGTGAAGACCATCTTCTTTAGCTGTCAGGACATCTGGCTCCTGTCAGTTCTGAAGCACCACAGCTGGAATCCCCATGAGTCTTATATGTAGAAATGAGTGTCTTGTGGTGTTGGTAGAAGAAATGGTTGGTCTGTGAACCTAGCATATGTATCTGACAAGAACAATATGGGCAGTCTCCATAATCGTCTGGCCAGTTTCTACAATAATCTTCTATATGGGCAAAGAGAAAGCAAGTATAGAGAACATAATATTTAGATGGGATAACAGATACAGGGATGAAGGCAATTTGGATGGTTCTTGGCATCTGGCTATGGAGCAGTTTCCTGATCCTGTTTGGAAAGACTGTTTATTATCTGTGGGTGTCTCTTGAACTTTGAACCTCCAGATGTAAGGGCTGATCTGGATAGAAACAAATGGCAGGGGGAGGACAAGAAACCCATGTTTCGTCCAGTGAGGTCGAGCTCTGCTGGCGGAGTGGATTCTCATTTTCTGGGATTGAGGACAAGGTGGGTGATTTCGATGTCCTCTGGAGCTTAATAGAGCATGGTCCTATTATGGTTGACGTGTATGAAGGAGAGTCAATTTTAGATGGAGGGATGAAAGGCTTGAGATAAGACAAATGGAGCCAATGAGGGAGTCCTTCAAGTTTAGCAGCTGTAAGGGTCACAAGAATTACCTTAAAAGGGCCCCACCATTTGTGAGAGATGGGTGAGGGCTGATGATCTGGAGGGGAGAGAAGGACTTGGTCTCCAATGTTGACATGCATGGACAGGAGATAGTGTGTGGTCAAGGTAGATGGTGGTCAGCAAAGTACCAAAAGAGAGAACAAAGGTGGCATAGTAATGGGGTTAGCAGATGGTCTGGGAGGAGAGAGCACTTAGGTAAAAGACCAGGAGTTAGAACTGGACGTCCATACATGAGTTCAAAGGGTGACATGATGAGAGACTGCTTGGGGGAGAGCTTGTAGACTGAAATGAGCCAGAGGTAGGAGTTTTACCCAGTCGAGGTGAAGTTCCTGTGACAGCTTGACAAGAGTGGTTTTTAAAGAGCGATTAGTTCTCTCTACCTTACATGAAGATTGAGGGTGGTAGGAAATATGAAAATGCCAGGGGATGTCTAGGGCCTTAGATAGAATTTGAGAAACTTGGGAAGTAAATTCAGCACCATTGTCTGACTGAAGGGAGGCTGGGACACCAAATTGGGGGATTAGCTCCCTGAGGAGATCAGAGACTGTCTGAGCCCTTTTGTTAATTGTAGGAAAAGCCTCTACCCAGCTTGAGAAGGTGTCCACCAAGACCAGGAGATACCAACACTTGGCTTTTGTCAGATTCCTTCCAAGGAGCCCATTTCCTTGTTCTTGTCCAATGTCAGATTCCTGCCAGACAACCCCCAAAGCTCTCCACATTTCCCCTTTTTATTGCATAAACCAGACTGAGCCTGTCTTAGGTAGTTCTGACAAGAATTCCTTCTTCACCCATCATGAAATATGCATTATCAAAAGCAATGAACTTATGTCTTAGATTGGTAAGGTTCTGTGTAGAACCTTACCCATCCTTGGCTTGTCAGTCTGTTAATAATAGCTCTGTCTAGGGGTCCATTTTCAGTTTCACGTCATGTACTTTGGCTGCCAACTTGTTGATGTAGTTAGAGACAAGCTTTAACACGATGGGCAGAAATAAAAGTATTCCCAGGACAAAAGGCGCTAGCCTTATCAAGCTATATATGCCATTCCTGCGGTTTGACCAAACTGGAAATACTGACCTCAAGCCATGGATAATTTTACCAGTATTGTCTGTAACATCAAAGCTCAACAGAGCAACATTCTTTAAATTCATAATACTTGTCTACTGAGAGGCTCTCCCAGTGCCTGACATAAACAGTGGCAGATACTCACAGCTAACCATTGAACTGATCACAAGGTCCCCAGTGGAGGAGTTAGAAAGAAGACTGAAGGAGCTGAAGGGGCTAGTAGCCCCATGGGGAGAGTGATAATGCCAACCAATCAGAGCTCCCAGGGTCTAAATCACCAACCTGAGAACACAGAGGGAGGGATCCATGTTTCTACTTGTATAGGTAGTTGAGGATGGCCTTGCAGGAATCAGTGGAAGAGAAGGGCCTTGGTCCCTGAATGTCTGGATGCCCTAATGTTGGGGAATTCGAGAGCAGGGAGGTGAGAATGGTTGGATGGGTGGGGGCACACCCTCATAGAAGTAGGAGAAGGGGGTATGGGATAAGATGTTTTGGGGCAGAATGGGCAGAGAGGATAACATTTGAAAGGTAAATAAATAAAATATCCAATAAAAAAAAAAAACAGATAATGAAACTGTCAGCTGTAGTCAAACAGTTGAGAGGAGACATGTGGAATCCTAAGGCACAGGTAGAGGGCGTGGCTAACAGGTTTCTGCCTCAAGATTTACATATCAATGAATTACCTAAAGGCCGCGGCATGGATATCTAAATTTTCATTTCCCAAGCCCCTCCTCTTTCCAATATAAGGAAGCCCCTCCTGGCATTTTGTGGGAGAGCACGCCACCCAGATACAACTACCATGACAATAAAACTTCCATATCTTCGATTCCACATGTCTCCTGGAACTCTGGACTCTCTTTGTGTAAGTGGGAAAGCCTTTCCGCTCCTCCCTGCTCCAGCTGTCCGCAAGACTCTCTCCCCTGCAGCAGTGGTCTGTGCACCACCTCCTCGGGCTGCCCCCGTCCCTGCTCCAGGGACTCCTTCATCTCCTGTGCCACTGATCCCGGGACCCTGCGGCCACCTGCAGCAGCGTGCTGGCAGCCCTGCCGAGCCCGTGGTGCCTCTAGTGCACAGGAGGCCTGAGCACAGCTCTGAGGACTGCCTCAGCCACGACCACAGTGTACAGGCATGACCTGCCCTGCCCCGCGTGAGTTTTAAATCACAACATTTCATCATGAACATAACTAAAGATAAATCTTATCAGAATCTGAACCAAATTCTCCCATATATTTTGCCTTACATGATCAAAATATATCAAAATCGGAGAACAACAAACATACTAATTTTCAAAATATATGTATAAAGAAAATTCAACTACACAATTCTTACCTTAAAATTTAAATCAATAGTTGAAATTAATTTATTTAGTACTGGCAACTGAATCTAGAGTCTTCATTATGCTAAGAAATATTTCAAATCTGAGTTGATCTGAATCCTTCCAACTTGCATCATTATTAATATACTTGCATGTGTACTTTCTTTTTGGTGAGATGAGGCAAATTGGTATGCAAAGAGAAAGTACACATCCAAATATACTAATTAAAAGAAAATTGAAAAGACACGGGTCACTTTCATTTAAAAATGCTTTTCATAAGAAGGAAGGACCTGAGTGTAGTCTCCAGTACTGAAAAAAATGAATATTTAATATTATACCAACTTTTTATTTAAGTGAAAACAAATATAACATTTTAAAATCTGCTATAGCAAAGGCTGAAGGGATTAAAAACAGAAATCATTGCAACAGTAACCAAGCAAAGAACAATAAAATTATCTAATAATAATGTAATATTGATTATTAAACAAAAATATCAATGGAATATTTAGTAATATAATTGCACCTGTTAGAAAATAGTAAAGAATATCAAAATAGAAATTGTGAGTCACGATTTTGAGAGAAAGATAAAGAACAGAGTCTTATCAGAAAAATTAGAAAGGCCCAGAGAATTGGTTTAGGGAGTGAAGATACTTGTTAGACTGGCCTGGCAGATAAGTGAAATGTCCATAATCAATACAAAGGTGTCAGGGGACAATCTTCTCCACTAAATAGCCAAAGAGCCTTTATTTAAATTCTAGAGCAGCTATTTATACACATATAATTATTATATACAATAGAAATAAATAAAATGTTTAAAATATTGGCAATAATAGTAGTAAAGACAAGAATGATGTGAACTAATAATGGTTTCAATATAACAAAATTAGGTTATGTTTCTGATTTTATAAACTTTGTTGGGTTTCTGATTTTTTTATGAAATAATATACATTACAATGGTAGAAAATGGAATCATATTACTAAATTGCAAAATAGATTTGGGAGTGCATCTCTGAGCTTCCCTACAGGAATCACTGATGAGAATTACAGAAGAGCTATTTGTGATACTTTGACATTATCATTTCTATCAGTAAGTTTGCTCTATTACTCATAGATATTATTCTGCACTAGTGTGTCTTCTACATGTTTTGCTGAGTTGTGCAATTGTATCTAACTTCTGAATACCAAAATATGTTAGGAGAACACAGACTGCTATAGCACAACATCCCATCAACAAGAAGAATTAATAAGCTCACAGCTATGAAGCCTGGGACTCTGACATCATGTTGTCAACACAGGCAGGCACTTTAGTTAAACACCTTCCCAGATTGTATAGGGCTATGCTCTTCCTTTGTGCATGTAAACAAAGAAAGGGGGACCAAATTTCTTATCTCCAGCCTAGGACTTAAGTTAACCTTAAGTACCTCTCTATATGTCTTATTTCCAAATATATTCATATTAAAACTTAGAGTTTTGGTATATGAATGGAGACAGGAGATAATTTATTTAATATTGAAAATATATTCACTCTTCCTCAAAAGCCCCAAGGTATTAATGTGTTCTAGTAGTAATGTTGCACTCTAAAGCACAAAGTCCCATCTAAGTGTGTAAATCAGGCATGGAGAAGACTTTAGGTACAGGTTCAACTGGAGGTGAAGTTAATTCATATTTCTGAACCTGTGAAAGAGTAGAAATGAATAGCAAAAATGCCTTGTAAGCTAAACATGGGAGACAACCCAATTTAATAAGCAAAGGATAGAAGGGGACAAAAAGTGACAGTGGGTCTCAAGCAATTCTAAAGCCTACAGCACTGAAATTATGTAAAATACTAATTATGGCTTTTAGAAGTGTCTGTTTAAGTGATTGCTTATGGAAGTTCAAATTTTGTCTGTATACATGAACTTAAGTGTTTAGGGAAAAATGGGGCTGTTTCAATTTAGCTAAATAACAGAGTAAATTTCCATATAAGAGCAAAGATCTCCTCATTTATAGAATTTTTCTGAATCAAATCTTCAGAATTTAGGTCTTGAGGAATTAAACCTCTCATTAACATGCCATTTTTCAACACAGAGTTGCTGATCCAGTTTGTCTGTTGTTATAACAGGATAAAGGAGTATTCAAATACCTGTAGGAAGTTCATGAAACCTTTCAGGTTCACTAGGCTCTTCCCTCCCAGAATAAACAACCCAGAGGACTCAGAAGACTATGATGTGAACAACCCAGCTGCCTGAAAGAACCAGAAACCAGTATATGTGCTTGGAAAAAGGTTTGGACCAACTGAAGTCCTTGAAAGTATACTTTCCAACCTTTTGAGTAGTCTGATGGTTTCACAATGTGTGAAAAATTCATACTTTTTGTGAGCTATAAACGATGCTTGGGTGGATTTGGGAATATAGCCGTCTTAAGTGACGTTTGTTTCTGTAAGTAATCCTTCATTGTTCTCTTGTACATAATAGCAACTATATGCAATTGTTCATTAATTTGCACTTTGGTGGCAATTGTTCTTTGGTCTGTCATAGGGTCACAATCTGGGGAGAACAACTTGTGCCTTGTGTCTTCCTAGGAAATATTTTTTGTATACAACATGAAGGTGTGAATTTTATTTTGTTTTCATAAATGGGTCATTCCATGCCCCTGTGCCTTGGAGGACAATTATTTTACTAAGACCATCATCAAAATAATGTCTTTCTTCTGTAAGTCACTTTTGGTCATGCTATTTTTATCACAGCAATAGAAAGCTATATTCAGAGAGAGGATCATACCAGAAAATGAGCTTTTGCTGTGACCATGTTTTTCTAAGGAAGAATGTGGAATATTTTATAGCTTGTAATAAAGTAGGTAAAAGTTCTAAGTACCATCTAATATACCATTATAGTAATTACCTTGGAAATCTGTATTACTGAGATTTATGTGACTGTAAGGCCTTAGCCCAAGAGATTTCAATGGTTAGTTGGCCATTCCTTTTTTACCAAAAAGCTTACTGTGTTCTGTCCATGTCCTGAGAACTTGCTTGAGGGTGATATAAGAAATGTAATATGTGTATGTAATGAATGTAATATCTATAATTGTTCAGGAGATTAATTCTTTTAAGAAGTGGCTTGCACTTCACTGAAATAAATTCTAGTGTATCTTCAGAGCAAAACCCTCCGCAGTTATGTTTAAACCGCGCAAAGAAAGCCTAAGTGTTTTGTTTGTATGTTTGTTTTTTATTTTGTTTTTCTTTCTGAAAACTAACAAGGAGAAACTCTGCTGCTGCTGTGATTCCAGGAGGAGAGAGTCCATTCAATGATGGAAGCTGAATGTCGCTGTGTTATCCTCATGCAATGCTTTTAGACACATCAGTAGTGCAACAGTGGATGTATCCTGGAAACTTCCTATGAAATTGCAGAGAACTCCTGTGGTCCAGCAATATATATCAGGGGAATTCCTCTGTAAATACCCCAAGAGGTGAAGAGGCCAACAGGCTTTGAGCTTTGAAGGCAGGCATAAGCCTTGAAAGTGAAGCCTATATTTTCACTGGATATGCCAAGATGATAGCGTTAGTACAGTGGGGGTGAGGGGTGGGGAGATTATCTGGCCTAATGGAGTTGTATGTTACATCCAAAGCCATCTTGTTTGTTTGACATTGATCGTGGAGTTGTGTGACTAGACTGTTGTGTTCTAGTCTTGCTTCAGTCCACTATCTTCTCACTATCCCCATTCTGAACCTTTGGAACAATAATATGTATTCTATGCCATTTCGTGTTTGAGAACCTAGATGAGTAGACTTACAATCTTAAATTCAAATCTGTATTCAGAACCTATCTTTTCCTAACAAAAATAACAGGTGGATACTCCAAGATGAAAGGAGCTTCGTGATCTGATATTGCTAACTTGTAGAAGTTCATCATTTCTAGGTTCTGACTATCTTTATTTAAAGAATATGATGTATGTCAGACTTTCATCCTTGAAATATCTGTCTTTCACATAAAAATTTCATGCTCATACAGGGAGTTGGAAATCATGGGGCAGGGACTTGTAGTTGGGAGATGGTACAGAGTCCACCGAAGAGTTCTTATCTGCTTGCTTCCCATGGCTGGTAAGGCCTGCTTTCTTATAGAACTCAGTATCACTGGCCCAGGGATGGCACCATCCACAAAGGTTTAGGTCCTCCACTATTATTCAGTAATTTAAAAAAATGCCATACAGTCATATCTTATAGATGCAGTTTGTCCACTGAAATGCTGTCCTTTCCAAAGCTCTATTGTATCAAGTTGACATAAAACTAGGTTGCACAAGAGTTGGAGTGCATTTGTACTGAACAGGCTTCTTCTCTTTTATATCTGACAAAAGATTATATATAAATCAATTCAAGCTTCCATTTTCAGCTTTCTAGCTTTAGTTGTATGGACTATTAATGGAATTTTGTATTGGAGTAGTAGAACCCGTATCTTTCAAATTCTTGGCACAGCAACTTAAAGTACTGTGTCCCCACCAGGTTATGCCAAGCCATTTCCCATTAGTAGTAATTCCCCACCATCTATGATTCTATAAACATCATGAACAAGTCCTTGGCATTCAAAAGGATATCAAGTTGTTCTTGTTCCTTTATCTACTACTCAAAATATAAACAAAACACAAAGCAAAGCAAAAGAAAACAACAATAACAAAAACTCAATTTGGTTTTCACAGAGAATAGAACAAATATCCAATATTTCTGAATCAGATGGTATATAGGGAGTTGAGAAAAGTCACTTGCAGTTGCAATAAAAAGATAGTTACTTCAGAGGGAAATCATCCAATGTTAAGATTCCTGGACAATAAATAACCTTAGTGAGCAATAAGGACCATTCACTAGCTAAATAGCTTTACAGAATTGAACTATTTTTACTCCAAATGGCCTACCATTGAAAATTCTGCTATTGTCAGTCATCTTATAAGGGTAGGCATTCAGGTATGAATCTTTGAATTAAGTGAATCTGAAAAATGGCCAATATGCATAGTTGGTAATGTTAAAATATTGAACTCTAGGGTAAAGAACAGCGATTTGTGTGACACAAATCAATATTCATCATGATTGTAAATGCACTGAGTGACCTGAATGAGTAATTTCATATTTTTAATACTAAAATAATTATATATAGATTTTATTTTGAAGTTTTTATTTCATCTGTTTCTTTGCTTGCTGTGTCCTGTATAGCTCAGCACCTTGACTTGAATAGGATCCTAAGTGATTGATAAAAATGATACATACAGGACACATGTACAGAACACCTAGGATCAAGTGGTATGTATTCTCATTCCTGAAGTAGCACCAACTACACAGGAAACCCAAACCTCAGCTTGTTTATTATGTACATCACAAGAAGGGGGTGTCATAGTTAGTCACCACAGATGAGCAGTCACTAGTTATACATATCTGGAAAAAGGAAGACACACACAATAGTCAGCTATTCACAAACAGTCACACTTAGGCCAGTGGAATGCTTTGTGATTCTAAGACTGAGCATAGAGAACTTTGGAGTTACCAGAGGTATAAAACACTGTTCCTTGCCATGCGCATACACACATCAAAAATACATACTTATTTGCTCTTTATGGTATTTCAGGGATTCATTGGTTTCCCCTAATTGCTGATGTTATGGTCATCCATATCATAAAAATAATAATGTACTTTATTATTTTGACTTAAGAGAAAAAGCAATAAGATCTTCTGAATTCTTTAAAATAAAGTTCAATATATTGTACTGGCTATTGAATGAGTCAACTATAGAACAAGAGTGTTTATGAAGTATACAAGGTTTGCGATTAAAATTGTAATAGTTTATTAAAAATAAAGGTAAGTCTGAGTGCCAAGCCTGGACCTTGCTCCTGTTTTGATTTGGTGAGCCAACAGGACCTTAATGTAAATCGAAGAGCACTCTGTTTTATATCCAGCTTTAAGGAAAATGGAGCTGTTTTCTCCCAGGATCATGTTCAAATATCTGGTGTCAGTGAATGAGAGATTGTTGTACAAACCTTGTCCAGTAAAGACTGAAAAGACTGTGCTACCCAAGAAGCTACCATCACTGTGAAGATTATTATGCTTAGAAGCTAGCTAAAATGTCTAATAGCCAACAAGATATCTTCCAAGGTGGGCTGCCATCATGTGGATCATTGATCACCTTGACTGCTCTGTAAACTAACAGATCTGCACACAAAAAAGTGTTAAAGAAGAAAGGAAAGAAGAAAGGAAGTAAGTACAGATAAACAAAGAAGCTGAAAGGCAAGTGTGGGCCCTGCTAAATCTGGAAAAGACAAAAATCTGTTGAAATCTTCTATGTTTGCAGTGACTTTCAAATACAGCATCAGGCCCAGTCATAAGGAGTCTGAAATAATGCTTCTTGAGAATTTTATGGAGCTTTATTCTGTGAGGCTCTGCTGTAGATAGTGTGTCAGGGTAGTACTGGGCTGGGTAATACTGTGTAAAAACAGAACTGGGTAGCTCTGCCTCATAGATTTTAAGGTTTCACCTGCTTTCCCTGGCAGGGGTGCCATCTTTGGCTCTAGTCACTTCACTAAAGGAGAGATTTCTTCTCCTCATGCTTGGCTAGCTAAGCGAGGGTGAGTCTGCGGCACTTTCTGAATAGGCTTGGCTCTGGTCATTTGTTCCTGGTTGTCCTATGCCCTTATGCTGTCCCACTGGCCTCTGTGAAGGAGGCAAATGAGAAGTTGCTTTCTTCTCCTTGTGTAACTGACAATTATCCTGAACTCCAGATCCTTCTACTTCTAATTTCCCAAGTGCAGCAATTGCAAGCTTGGGCCACTTCACTTTATTCCTTTTGGTTGTTGTTCTTGAGACTCTTCTTGATTTGTAACCCTGGCTGTTCTGAAACCAATGGCATCCCTTCTGCTTCAGCATTTGAACTGCTGGAACCACAGGTTTTCAACACTATGCCTGCACTGAGATTCTCTTCAACTTCATCAGACAAAACTATACTTCTCTTAAAGAGACTGTGAGACTCTCCTGCTTAGTTACAAATAGCCTTGAAACTAATACCCTTTCTTTATCTCCTGTGGTCCTAAGATCAGATTAGACTGCAAGTGGTTAGTGATTGTTTTAAGTTCCTGGCCTTTCCATGCCTACTTCACCCTTCTTGCCTCAGAGATTCTGTATTCCTCATGTTATTCCTTGTATACTTATGAGTATTTCATGTACTCAGGGACATGAGCAAAAGTCACCTAAATCTCTCTCTCTCTCTCTCTCTCTCTCTCTCTCTCTCTCTCTCGGTTTCATGTAATTCAGGTTGCCTTAGAGTGTAGATGAGGCTGGCTTCTAATTCCCTTTACCTTTCAAATCCTAGAATTATAAGTCTGCATAATCATGCCTGAATTTCTACTGTTTTAAAATAAAAGTTACTTAAAACACAAAATGGATTCCTCTGGAAATCAATCTGGAGATTCCTCAGAAAATTTGAAATAGATATAACTGAAGACCCAGTAGTACCACTCCAAAGATGCCCCAAAGATGCCCCACCATGCTACAGGGGCACGTGTTCCACTATATTTAGAGCAGCCTTATCTGTGAGAGACAGAAGTTGGAAACAACCCAGATATCACACAACAGAAGAATGAATATAGAAAATGTGGTTCGTTTACACAATGGCATACTACTCAACTATTAATAATGAGGACATCCTGAGCTTTGCAGGCAGAAGGATGGAGCTAGAAAATATCATCCCGAGTGAGGTAACTCATACCCAAAAGGACATGAATTGTATGTACTTACTAATAAGTGGATATTAGCCAAAAAATGTACAGAATTCCCAAGATACAGTCCTCAGAACTCAAAAAGGTCAACAAGCTGAAGGGACCAAATAAGGCCACCTCAGTCTCACTTGGGAGGGAAAAGAAAGCAATCACA
Organism: Grammomys surdaster; assembly: GCF_004785775.1. NCBI lineage: Eukaryota > Metazoa > Chordata > Mammalia > Rodentia > Muridae > Grammomys > Grammomys surdaster. The sequence goes on from NW_021604622.1 coordinate 14,715,449, forward strand.
TGGGGAGAGAATGGGATCTGGGAGGGAAACGGATGGGGGAGGAGAGGAGAGCCTGATCTGGTATTGGATGAAGGAAAAGGACTGAAGCCCTGAGGGCCAGCAGAACGAATCGAATCAGGCAACCTTGGAAGGTAAGAGGTTGAGGGGATACTCCAGAGTGCGCCAGAGACCTGGGAGGTAAGAGTTTCTCAGGACTCAAACGATGGGGCCTTAGATGAAATGACCAGCAGTAGGGAGAGGGAAATTATAGAGCCCACCTCCAACAGGAAAACAGGGCATCAAGTGAGGGAGGGGGGTTGCCATCCAGCAGTCAAACTCTGACACATAATTGTTCCTGTCTGAAAAACCTACAGGGATGGAAATGTAGACAAACCTTAGGAAAAGGAGGTCCAGTGATAGGACCAAAATGGCATGCAGCTCAAGAGGAGGCCCCCAAGGCCTGACACTATTACTGAGGCTATACAGCACTCACAAAAAGGGACCTATCATGACTGCCCTCCAAAACACCCAGCAAGCAGCCGAATGAGTCAGATCCAGATATTTACAACCAACCAGACAGAAGCAGCTGATCTCTGTGGTTGAATAAGGGAAATGCTGAACGAAGCTGAGGAGCAAGGCAATCCTGTAAAAAGACCAGCAGCCTCAATCAACCTGGACCATCATACACGAGCATCATAACCAGGCATCATACACAAGCCCCCCAACACATATACAGCAGTGGACTGCTTCGTCTGGGTTCAGTCACAGACGATGCATCTAACCCTCAAGAGACTAGAGGTCCCAGGGAGTTCAGAGTTCTGGTAGGGTGGGTGGTGAGGACATACTCGTGGAAACAGGGGAAGAGCGAGGGGTATGTGATGTGGAACAGTTGGAGGGTGGACTGGGAGAGGAATAAAACCCGGAGTACAAAAATAAATAAAAATAAATAAATAAAAATAAAAAATAAAAACACAAAACATTTATAGACATATTCATATATACATGAATCCATGTTTGTAGTTTTTAAAAGAGGTATTAAATATATTGAATATAAATTTCTGCTTGTCCTGGGCAGTCAATTAACCATGGTTACCAACCCTTCTAGGATTTTTCTATGCTTATGAACGTTTATATCTGTCTTTTTCTTTCATTAAACTTGGATTCATATTGAAGGAAAAAAAGGAAAATAAAAATAACCTATTAATTTGTTGTAAAATGTTAATGTATGTACACCATCTATCTAAAACTGATAATTAATAATTAGGATAATTGATAAGTTGTAAATATTATATTTATATATTAGCACATTAGAAATGTAGAAATACACAGATATAAAAACAAAACAGATATTTATTATACATGTTACAGAAAGATTTAAGTTGCACCCAGAGTGAGTTGAATAATGTGAAACATATTAGAAATCAAAAGTTTTGAGAATTCAGGTATATAGTATTTTAAAGATCACATTGAAAATAATGTGATTAAATTATTCACAAATTAAACTTTTATGGCTATGGAATGAATTTAATGTGGGTTAAACTCTACTGAATTGGTTGCGATTTGTCAAAGCAGTGGCTCTTGTTTCAAGTGTATAATTTAAAGTTATTATAATAATCATAAAAGAAATAAAATATTGGGAATGCAGAACTCCTAGGATTTGGAGGAGGTGTAAATTGTCGAATCGTTTGTGCAAAGATGAAATGTGGAGTAAGGATTAAATAAATTAAAAAATTTGAAAAGCTGAAGGAACTCAAGGCAAATTATAGGGAAAAGAATTGTTAAGAAGTTAAAATTTTCTTAAAAGGTTTCAGCTCAAGAAACAAATAGGACTTCCAAGTGTCTGAATTCAGGGATATTTCATAAACTACTCCAAGAAAATGTTTTGCTTATGTAGCATTTTCTGTCTATGTTATTATTAAATAAGTTGTACATGAAAATAGTATAGCCATGTTGATTGTATACACAAACACACACACACACACGTTCAGGTTGGCATTTTAACACACTACCAGTAATTTTTCTTCCAAGAATAAAGTCTTGGGCTCAGATACATGAAAGTATCCTTGGCAATGTACACTTTCAACCCATACTGAGGATATGCCTTAGAGACAGATCCTAGGGTCTTTAGTGCCAGAAAGTCCAGATGAAAGAGTAAGTGCTGGATTCAATAAGGGACTTCTCAAATAGAAGTGAGAAAACTGGCTGAGCAAGAAAGCTGACCTCACCCTCCATCTTGTACATGTTTCAGCACTGGTTCTTGTACCAGTGTGCGCACGCACACACACACATGCACACACACACACACACACACCAACACACACACAGACCCATATGATCTGTTATTTATACTCTGTGCTTCATGCTGTCAACGAAGAAGCAAAATAATACTGAATTCTATTATAAAGTGGAACAATACCCCTTGAATCTTGATCATATTTCAATGGAATTAAGAACTAAACCTATGTAGTACCAACCAATGTTTGAAAGACAATTGCAAAAAAGTTGAAAGGAGTAGAAGAAAATTAAAGAAGACAAGATGTACAGAAATCAGAATGTTTTGCAATGTATATGAAACTGTAAGAACACATTCAATTAACGTTAAAAAAATTCAAATTTTATTTATATATATCATACCATATGTATTCTATAACTTAAATGTTTAAAAATCTTTATGAAAATAAATATAAAATCTTCCATGTGGTATACAATGTATGAAGTATTTTGTTTTACTTTTTCCTTCCAAAAAAAAAAACTATTTAAGACATTTTGAGGGTATTACAGAAAACAAAAAGGTTATTATAGAAAACAAAATAAAAACAAACTTTAAATCATAAGAAACCTCATTTTGCAAATTTTAGATTTTTTTATAGTTGCTGCAATGTAAAGTAGGATGGCCGAAAAGATACATATTACTTATAGGACTATGACATTCTTGCTATATATATTCTATAGATATTTAAGATGTAAGAGAAGATAATTTTTCATCCCCTCAATTAGATCAAAAGCATTGAAGTCCTATGATTTTTTGATGTATCAAATCCAACTAGGGAAAAAAAAACTAAGTCTGGATTCTAACCAACAAGAAGATTATGTACTGTGGACAAATATGGAAAAGTGGGGGTGGGAATATTGGAAGTCAGTCATTTCTAATACAAAATAATATCAAAGAGTGGTACTGGTTGCCTTTTTAAAAGAGAACATAAGACATCTGGAGACTGATTTGAAGGAAAACACATTCTCTATGTATAATGTTCTGAGCATTTGCAGTTGAGTCCCTTAACATGTCCAGCCAATGAATGGACACACATAGAAACAAAAACACGGGACACATCTGATCACTTCTGGTGTTATGTTTTGATTCTCTTAATTTTTGCATACCCTATGTTTATACCTTTCAAGAGTAGAGTCTATAGTTAGTTGTCTAGTTATCTTGCTTATTGTAATATTGTCATAAAATGGTATTCATCCATTTTGTACTTTGTTTTAGTTTGTAGGTCTCCTTTATTCTATTTTTCTTGATTTAATATATTCTGTGGTAGTTAGGGGATCTATAATGATTGGAACATCTTATCCTGAAATTCAAGAGGTTTGAAATTATTTTCAAGGAGCTATCACTGAGGGAACATAGAGTATGAGGAAATGAAGGAAACAAGTACGTTCTGAGGAAAGTGATTTATTGCTGATTTGTAAGTGTAAATAAAACGTGATCAGACTTGAGGAAAACATATCTGTCATCTCACAATACAGGAAAATATAATTTGTTTTGGTATTACTGTACCTGTCTAAAGTAACTGGTCAACCCAGTATGCTCATTTATTTTATTCCTTTTACTTTAAAATACAGCTTATCTGAATCCATATATTTATTCAAGATGTTTGAAGAAAATAACATATTCATTTATCATTCATATATAGATATTAGTATATAATTTACCACATTTATAGTAGCATTTCTGGGCTAAATATAGTTACTATTTAAAATGTGTAAAGTTCAATGTGACAGAGAGCTATCATCGTTACATTTAATGACTTTTTCAAACTTGGCATTAGAATGTATATCAAATGCAGTTTGGCCTGTACAAAATAATGTGTGAAAACTTAGATTTTGTTACATAATAAAATTGCACTGAATAAAAAAAATGTCCAAAACAAAATACTATAGTTTACTATTAATACACTGTTGTTATGCAAGCACTATTAAAACCCTGGGAAAGGTAACTTTCTAGGGGAAACAAAATGATATTCCTCAGGTCACTGTAACAATGCCTGAGCATTTACTTTGTATTGTGCAGAGTATTCATTTATCTTTTCTGAAAATTTAAACTTAACTTACTTGGCACTTTTTGTTCATGGAGTAATCCTAAATTTCAGTGACTCAAACCAGTAATCTTAGATTTTGTCCCCATAGGACTTATTTTTTAAATTTAATTTCCTTTTTTAACTTATTCACTTTAACTCACACTCACTGATCCCCTCTCACTCACCCCCATCACAATCTTTCCCCTTTCCCTAAGACATATTTATTTATTTATTTATTTATTTATTTATTTATTTATTTATTTATTGTGTGTGTGTGTGTGTGTGTTGGTGTGTAGTTAAGAAGAGAGAGTCAAGTCTCTTAAATATGAATATATATATATAACCTAATGTGGGTTCTTATCCTCTGAACCATCTGTACATGCCAAGCAAACCATGATGTTCAAATTTTATAGATCACAATCTGAACTGAGGAAATTTAGGTGATTCTCTATTCTGTGACAAGCTCAAATGTAAGAATAAACTCAAATGTTTTAGGACCACATATTCCTCCAATTGAACTGCAACAATTTTCAAGATGAGACCTTTAATCTCAATATACCTATCTATCCTTTATGTTTCTATACCTTTCTATCTACCTATCAATCATATATACTTCTATCTATCTATCTATCTATCTATCTATCTATCTATCCTTCTATCTACTAATCACCTATCTCTACACCTACAATAAATACATCTATTTATTTATCCATCATAATTTCTGTATTCTCTGTGTGTTCCTGTTGGCATTCACATTAAGTTATTTAGCATGGAATCGAGAATAACAAGTTCTTAAGATTCAGTCTTCAAGGAGTTGCTCTTATGTGTTCTCCTAATCATTAGGCGTAAGGATTTTATCATTCAAAACGTACATCAGAGTAGTTGCACATCACTAAAAATGACAAACACAGTATGGGTAGAAAAATGAGACATCATAATTGAAATCTCCCATTTACTAAATCTGTCACTTCAACAAACATTGTACCTATTGTGTTTCATTTACTTTTATTTTTCTCCATTTCTTATCTCCTTTTGACTTCTACTTTTTGGTTTTCCAGTGTTTTATTCACCATTTTATTTATTTCTTCTTACATTTGATTTTCGACATAAATCTTTATCTCCCTTGTGTTTCAAATACTAGAACTTCAGCCAGAAAAAAAAAACTTATTTCTTCTTCCTCCTCTATTCTATTTTATGTATTGCACTCAACTCTTCTCTGTAGCAGTGAAAGGCTTATTTTGTAGAAAATTTCTATATATGACATGGGTACAAGCATGACTTTTCCCCAATCAGCATGTAAGAAATAAAATCTCTAACTATCTCCCACTGGGAACCATTAAGCTGCTATAACAGTAGTTCAGAGTCAGCTTTCTCACCTGTAATATTAAAGATTACCTTCCATTCCCTGAGGAATACTTCAAGTTGGGTTCTGTGTCTCACATGGCACCTTAAGTAGCATCTCTTAGCAAAAATATATTAAAAAAAAACCACTTTCCAAAATAGCCTGTCTACCTCTTACTATGTAGACTACAGCTCTTATTCAAATGTGTCCACATATAATTAACCGGGAGGAAATGAAGTAAGTTACAGAAATCATTCAAAGGACGCAATACAGATATACTATACTTTTAAACCCGAAAATGTGTAATGTGGAAACAATGAATAAAAACATTGAATTTCCACCTGGATTTCTTTCTAAAAGTAATACCAAGAAAATTCAAAATATATATAAACTACACACACACACACACACATACACACACAGCATTTTTTTCACCTCTAAACTGCTCACGGCAAGTACCATAATAGCAAATTTTGAGTAAGAAGACTTACAGAAAGCTCAAGCTACCATGCTGCTAGAGGCGCTGTGCACATGAAAGAAAACACAGTGCTGCCTCATTAATTTTCTTAATTTTTCCCCTCAAAGACATGGCTTATTTACAGAAGAAAGATGATGGCAAAATATTCACAGTGTGTGGAATTTGTCATTTTCTACTTCAATTGATTTTCAACTAAGGAGCTAGGACAATTCATTTGGGGATAGAGAGTTTTTAATTTTTTTCCCAACAATCTGTCCTTAGAAAATTAGATATCCATATGCAGAAAAGATTAATCTAGTACTATTCACATATATAAAATAGACTGCATACCTAAATATAACAGTGAGAACAATAAACTTTTATAATAAAAGTCATAGAAAAATCCTTGTGATCTCAGATGTAGCAAAAATTACTAGATACATTTCCAAAAGTATAATCCAGAAGCCATATTAAATGGAAACAGCAATTAAAATAAAAACTTCATATGTCAAAACACTTTCACAGAGTATCTCACACCTCCCCAGACTTTAGTACATTCTGGATGGTCCCGTCACCTCCTACCACCCAAGGTTGCCTGTTTCCATTCTTTCAGCAGGCCTAGGGGCCTCAGTCCTTTTCCCCCATCCAATAACTGATCATGTACCCCTCCTCCCCTCCTTGTCCCCTTTCCCACCTAGGACCTTCCCCCATTCCCACTTCTGTGATTTCTTTTCCCTCCCAAATAGGATTGAGGTGTCCTCACTTGGGCCCTTCATGTTGTTATCCTTTTCTGAGTTTTGAGTCCTGTGGACTGTATCCATCCTGGGTATTTTCCATTCTCTCTCTCTCTCTCTCTCTCTCTCTCTCTCTCTCTCTCTCTCTCTCCCTCTCTCTCTCTCTGTCTTTTGGGCTAATATCCACTTATTAGTGAGTACATACCATGCATGTCCTTTTGGGTCTGAGTTATCTCACTCAGGGATGGACCTTAGATGAAACACCTTACAGTGGAGAGAAAGAACTTGTATAGCCCACCTCCAGCAGAAAGACAGGGAATCAAGTAAGGGATGGGGCTAGCATCCCACAGTCAAAAACTCTGACCCATAATTGTTCCTGTCTGAAAGAACTGCAGGGACAAATATTGATACGAGTATGAGGAAAAGGAGGTCCTGCTACAGGCCCAAAACTGAGATTCATCTCAAGGGGAGGTCCCAAGGCCTGACACTATTACTGAGGCCTATGAAGCACTTACATAAAAGGTTCTATCATGACTGCCCTCTGAAAGACCCAACAAGCAGCTGAAAGAGTCAGATGCAGATGTTTGCTGACCCCTGTGGTTGAATTAAGGAAAAGTTGGAAGAAGCTCAGGAGGAGGGAGACCCTGCAGGACAATCAGCAGTCTCAATTAACTGAGAACCCCCAAATCTCTCAGACACTGGACCACCAACCAGGCAGCATACACCAGCTGAAATGAGGCCATCAACACATATACAGCAGAGGACTTCCGGGTCTGGGTTTAGTCAGTGAAGATGCACCTAACCCTCAAGAGACTGGTGGCTCCAGGGAGTGTGGAGGTCTGGTGGGTTAGGTGTGGGAGGATGAGGACATCCTTGTGGAGACAGGATGGAGGGAGAAGGTATGGGATGGAGAACAGTCAGGGCGTGGACCAGGAGGGGTATAAAATCTGGAGTGTAAGATAAAGATTAAACAAAATTAAAAAATAAATAAATAAAATACAAAACGCTTTCACAAAAGGGAAACTGTGTACATGTAATGTTTAATATTGATTACCATATTGACATTCTCTGCAACCAACAAAGAGTCCAATATCTGGCCATGTCTGTCTGTAAATGTGTTAAGTTCTTTGAGGTAAGAACACATTGAGTATAACTATCACTGATCCATGGATAGAGTGTTTGGCTCCATAGAAAGTATACTGCAGCGATAAAAATGGAGAAGAGACCGAGGGAAAGGTGGTCAGGTGACTGGCCCACCTTGAGATTCATCTCAAGTGGAGGCTCCAATGCTGGACACTATTACTGATGCTATGGTGTGTTTATAGACAGTTTATAGACATGGCTGTCCTCTGACAGGCCCAACAAGCAACTGACTGAAATAGATGCAGATGCTTACAAGCAACCATTGGACTGAAGTTGGGGATTCCTGTGGTTGAATTAGGGAAATGCTGGAAGAAGCTGTGGAGAAGGGCAGCCCCACAGGAAGATCAGCAGTCTCAACAAATCAGGACCCTTGCAATCTCTCAGACACTGTGCTATCAACCAGGCACCATCCACAAGATGGACTAAGGCCCCAGACACATATATAGCAGAGGACAACTTGGTCTGGCCTCAGTGGATGAAGACTTGCCTTACCCTGGAAAAAGATTAAGCCCTAAGGAATAGACAGGCCTGGCCAGGGCAGGAGCATCCTCTTGAAGATAGTGGGAGGAGGAATGGAATGTGGAACTGTAGGAGGGGGAGTCAGGAATGGGGCAATGACTGAACCATAAAAATAAAAATATTAATAAAAAAGGGAAAGTCTACTGGAAACTACCGTCAGTATATTCCATTGTGTTTTTTCAGCATACTTCTCTCTGCTTTGTGAATGCCTCAGACTACCCATGGCTTCCACACCATAGTTGACTGTAACTTCAACAGTTAGAAAAAATGAGTCCTTTTTCTTTAAGCTGCAAATATATGTTGCATTGGCTACAAATGAAATTAACTAGTATAAAGTGGAGTAAATTTCTTGTTAATCATATAGTACATAATTAGTAAAATATGAATTTAATAGTAGAATCTAGAAAGAGCAATACATTCAAATAGATATTTTAGGTAATAAGACGTAGAAGTGGCTAATACATGAAATATACATAACAATGAAGGCTTAAATAAGTATGATAGATACATAAAATGTGGCTGGCTACCATCTCCCTCAGGAAGGACAACAATAAACACTGGTAAGCTATTATTTAAGCAAAGTATTTCATGAAGACAACTGAAGTACACTGGAGATTCATGAGTATCATCATGTAGAACATAGATACACAATCAACATATAAAGTCATCTAAACACATAGTGTCTACCAACATGTATCTCTAGTTAGGATTAGCACTAGACCTCAAGGAAATGCGTACAGTTTAGACAGTTTTAAAAAGGAAGATTTTAGAATATATCTATTCAAATTACAAATGACTTATATATTAAAGTCAAAACTCTGCAGCCTTCCGAACATCTACACCTAGAGTGTGGGAACTACACTTATACATACCACTGTATTGTCTCAGGAATTGAACTTGACATAAAGTGAGAATTTAAACCAAGCACTGATGCTCATGACTATTTGGAGATACTTCCCATTCAGAACATCATGAAACAACCAGGCAGCTTCCCTATAAATACAGAGTACTTAGCATCAAGATCCGCCAACAAACACACACTTATCCTTATCAACTGAAGACTGGGTAGTGGTCTGAGTGTCCTCTCATTATCCTAAGAAATACCAAGGCAGTCCCTCACAGATATTTTAAGACACTGAGTGCCAATAATTGAGAAACTGACCAATCTAAATTCCTTTATCCACACAAATTATGGGAAATCATTCTTTAATATCTTATAAAATAGAGGTTGCATAAAAGTACATTTGTAATTCTTAGGCACAAGTACATGTCTAAAATCTTTGGTAGATGTCCTGCTGTTGCCACTAGACACATCACAGAAGGCTACAAAGGATGACATGGGTGACTTTGTTCATGTATAGCATTAAGAAAACAATGACTCTCTGTGTTACTAACATATCTCCATTAAGTTTAGGTCTACAAAAATGATCTTACCACAAAGCACCCACTGGAAATTTGTAAAGGACTTGTCCCCACATCTACACGTATTAACATAGAACTTCTAATGAATTTTTCCAACATAAAGAAGTTGCACATTAGCTGAAGGAACAAGACCATGAATCTTGCAAGGTAGACCATCTGTATCCTCACAGTGGATAGCTGATTACTATAGGTGAAAGATATACTAATTAACACCTCTTTGTATAAAATTCATTCTTTAACCAAAATCCTTAAGACATATATAATTAATACATTTTATCCTAAAAGTCATCTATAATTATTAAACAAGGTGATGCTACCAGTATAAAATTAACATAAAGATACAGAAGCAAATAATACAATGGCATACTTTTAAAAAATGGAAACTGTATAACAACATTCATCCAAGAAAAAAACATCAAAAATTTTTTAAAAAGCCAACAAATAAACTAACTGATGAACACAATATCTTTTCCATATAGAAGTAACTCAACAGATATAAATAGTAAATGGTCTAACATACAAATTAGTCAAAGAGATTTAGGTCATAAAACTAGACTGAATAAACAAATTTTTTTTAGAAAATGACTACATCAACAAAAAACTCCATTAAGCAGAGGAATAAATTCTGACCTTGACGACAGATATTATGAAATAATCCAGCTGTTGTGAAGGAACAGCAAAATACAACAGAACAAAGCAAAAAAAATCCAAGAACTATTAAAAAAAACATTAACATACAAAGTAAACCGATAATTTCAAATAACAAGGAATCTCTTATAGTTTTAATGGGATATACATATACATGAATCAAAAATAAATAACACAAATATAAGAGTTTGAGAAAGAAAGAATGTGGTCATGAAATGAATAAGGAAAATTATCAAAAAAGAAAATTAAAACAAAATTTATCTGTAGATGTAACACAATGGTTGATAGCATGGCTAACATGCATGTGTCCCAAAATTAGGTTCCTGGATGTACAAATAAAATTTTGTAAAACAGGTAAAATAATATATTTAAAATTAACAACATATATTTAAACTAAGTAAAACTAAATGTATTTTTAAAACTTTAGAATAAAGCAATGGTTTTAAAAGTTACATAGCAGTTATCATTTTAATTGACAGGGAGAAGAAGGTAATCATGGAGGGCAGATTGGGGGAGTGGGGAAAAGGAGTGAAGCCTGAAGGCCAGCAGAAAGAATGGAAACAGGCAACTTCTGGAGGTATGAGGTGGGGGGACCCTCTAGAATGTGCCAGAGACCTGGGAGGTCAGAGACTCTCAGGAATCAAAGGGAGGGGCCTTAGATGAAATGCCCTACAGTAGGGAGGTGGGTTTTCATCAAACAGTCAAAAACTCTGATCCAGAATTGTTCCCATCTAAAACTACTTTAGGGACAAATATTTTATTATTATTATTAATATTATTTTATATTATTTTTGCACCATCAATTCTTGTGTTTGAATTGCTGCATGTTATTCCATTATCCAAGTTTTTCATATCTGCTTTAGGAAGACCTTGAGTATTAGTTCCTTTACTATTACCAAGATGAAACACCATGATGAAGGAAATTTACACAGTTTAACATATTTGGAATATAATTACAAAAGAATAAGAATGTGTAACACAATGTGTAAGAGTTACAGACACTGGCAGGAATGGTAGTTAGCACAGACAGCTGAGAGCTGATACCTTGAACTATTAGCAAAAAGAATAAAGAACAAACTGAAAGTGGTGAGAGTTTTTAACCTCATAGCCTTCCCCTCAGTGATGTCTTTCTCCCTGCAAGGATATACTACATAAATCTCTCCAAAATGTACAACTGCTGGGGACCAAGTACTTAAAATACTGAGATAATTGAGTATATTTTTATTTTATACATCATACCATGTTTTATATGGGCTTGTGTGCTTTACCTGTTTAAGTATTTTGTGGATGTGTGTGTGTGTGTGTGTGTGTGTGTGTGTTTGTGTGTGTGTGTCTGTTTATTGTTTTGGTTGGTTGGTTTTATTTTTTTAAGATTGCTTTTAGAAATCTAAAACAGAAGTCAATGGGTTGCACGGTAGGGTTGTAATTTATTTTTGTTAAATTCTCAATATTTGTTTTTCAAAGTGATTCAAGCAATATTCAACCATACACACAGTACTCGATTATTCCAATTTCTTCCTCTTTTCTATGATGTTCTGATGTATACTAGAACCCCAGGTAGGAAACTCCACTAATCCTTCTGGCTGTACCTTACACATCATTGAGAATATAGCCATATGTGTACTCAACTTTAGTTTTTTAAAACTATGAACCTGAGACATTTGAACACGTCTCTTAATGTTCGTTCATGAGGCAAGTGTACCTGATATTTTTTAAATTATCTTTAATTTTTTTTTCTTATGTCCAGTCATTATCCCTCTCCTGGTCCCCACTGAGAGTTCCTCATCCTATTCTTCCTTAGCTTCTTCCAGTTTTTCCCTAATTCAGGACAGGGTTCTCTGCCTTTTGTCCATTGCTTGAGTGTAAGTATTTACATCCGACTCCTTCAGCTGCTTGTTGTGCCTCTCAGAGGGCAGCCATGCTAGGCTCTTGTCTGTATGCACACCATCAATAATAATGTCAGGCCTTGGAATTTCCCCTTGAACTGGATCCCAATTTCAACTCATCACTGGACCTTCTATCTCCATGAAAGATCACAAATTTCAAGATTCCATTTATATTCAATGTCCACATAACAAAGAACTAAAGAGAAAGACAAGGAGCTGCCTGGAGTGAAGACTGACTGATTACAAATTATTTGTTTATCTCTCTATTTCCCCAGACCATCCTACAGTCTCATCCCTAGCACAGAAAGCTAGCTCTAGCTGCATTGTCCCTTCTCTCCTGCCCACGTGTCCTGTATCTCAATTATGATCCCTTTTTAACCTCCCTCTTCCCCACTCATTGCTGTATCCCATTGCCAATCTCCCCCACACAACTCCTGCTAAACTACAGGCCGTGACAGCCAGAAATCAAGGTAGGCTGCCTCAGATCTTCTCCTCTCTCTATTCCTCCAGACACCAATCCCACATCTCATTCCCAGAAATGAAACAAAACACCAGCTACACCTTCCCTCACCCATCCCCACATTTCTTGTGGATTGCACAGGTGATTGATTCTCTTCTAATCTCCCTCCCTTCACTTGTGGCTGCATCCAAACTCAAATTCCAGAAGAGTACCACATTAACTGAAAATCAACAAGTAGGATGAAGGCAGATACAACCACATCTCTCCTACTGCTCCTGAGATCCAATCCCCCTAGGCTTATTCCCAACTCTAAAGCTGAGAACTTTCTGTAGTCTCTCTTTGCTTTATGACTCCATCTCCAATAGGTCCTCCAAACTTCCTTCCTCCAAACATCACAGTTACCTTGCAGTCATTCCCTGTGAACACACCAGCTAAGCAGGTCAGGATATCAGGAAATCAGGAAACACACAACCAACATATTCCTTGAAAATCCAGAGAGGAAATAAAACCCAAGGAACAAAACAGCCACCCAAAAATGACAAATCCAGAAATCAGCAGCTATCCATAAAATCATTATAAACCAGATTTTTACAATCAGTAAAGCCAGGGTTATATAAATCCAGTAGAGTCCAACTCTCTTACCATGGTAGGAGCTGAATATTTCAAAACACCTGAAGCACAAGTGATAGACCTTAAAGCCAACTATTTAAGAATGTTAGAGGTTCTTAAGGAGAAAATGAATAGATTCCTTAATAAAATACAGGAAAACAAAAACAGAAATTAAGAAACTGGATACACATCTGAAAAACAAAAACCAAGAAAACACAGCCAATTGAAAGAAATAATTAAAACTGCTGTGCAAGACATGAATTCAGGAAAGAAAAAAAAATGAAGAATAGAAAACACAGACTGAAAGAAGTCTAGAAATGAAAAACTGGGAATTCAAACAGAAATTCTGGCATCAAGATTCATCAACAAAATAAGAGATGGAAGAGAGAATCCTAGGCATTGAAGATAGGATGGAAAAAATGTACAAATGAGTCAAAGAAAATGTAAAATCCCCCAAATCCATATACAAAACATTCAGGTAATCTGAAGCACTATGAAAAGACCACACTTAAAAATAATAATTATAGAGGAAGTGGAAGAAACAAAACTCAAAATCTCATAAAATGTCCTCAACAAATCAAAGAAGAAAAAAGTCCTAACTTAAACATATAACTATAAATATAAAAGAAACCTATAAAATACCAAGTAGTTTCAATAAAAAATAAATTCCTTTTCCTATATAATAATTTAAACACCAAATATACAAAACAAAGAAATAATATTATTAGCTATGAGAGAAAAATAGCAAATTATCTGTAAAAATAGACCTATTAGAATTTCACCTGAATTTTTATTGGAGACTCTACAAGGCAAAAGATCATGGAAAAATATGCTGCAAACTCTGAGAGATGGCAATATTAGATCAGATTACTGTATTCATCAAAACTTTCACTACCAAACATGAAGAATGTAACACGTTCTATGATAAATTCAAAATTAAACAATGTCTATGTACAAATCTACAAATCTAGCCCTATAGAAAGTTCTAGAAGGAAAATTCTTAAAAAAGGATGTTAACTACACACATGAAAACACAGTGAACAAATATCACACCAGAAATATTACAAGAATTTGAGCACACACACACACACAGAGAGACAGAGACAGAGAGAGACAAAGAGAGAGACAGAGAGAGACAGAGAGAGAGACAGAGAGAGAGAGAGGGAGAAGGAGGGAGGGAGGGAAGGAGGGAGAGATAGAGAGAGAGACAGAGACAGAGAGAGAGACAGAGAGAGAGACAGAGAGAGAGAGAGAGAGTGAGAGAGAGAGAGACTCACTCATACCAATAACCACCAATAACAAGAAAAATAACAAATGATCAGTAATTAATGATCAATGATAATGGATAACTCTAAATATCAGTGGCTCAATTTTCCAATACAATGATCCAGAGAAATAGAATGATTAAAAAAAATACAGGATCCAACTTTGTGCTTCTTCCAAGAAGCACATCTCACAATGAGAGGTATTGCCTCCAGGCAAGGGGGTTGGAGGAATATATTCTAAGTAACTGGACTTAAGAAACAAGCTAATGGAGCCATTTTAATATTAGTCAAAATACATTTCACACCAAAACTCCTTAAAAGAAATAGGGAAGAATACTACAAACTCACCAAAGGAAAAATCGCCTAAAATGACTCTTCAATTATTAACAATTATACCCTAACATAAAACACACATTTGTAAAAGAAAGATAATTACAGATTTAATCACATATTGATCCTCAAACAGTGATAGTGAAAGACTTCAATACTCCCCTGTGACAAGTGGGCATGTCATTGAGACAAAAACTAAGCAGAAAAATATAGATATTATAACAAAATGGATCTAACAGATATTTACAGAACGTTTCACCCAAACAAAAATAATAGACCTTTCTCTAGGAAACATCAAACTTTTTCCAAAACTGACCACAGACTTTTAAAAAAAAAGTTACAATACAGACAAGAAATTGATATAATTCCTTTATTTCCAGCATACCACATGAATTAAAGCTGCATATCATCAGCAACAGAAAAAAAAAAGCTACAAAAACCTGGAAACTGAAAAACTTTCTCCTGAATGAAAAATAGGTTAATAAAGAAATAAGAAAAAAATTGAAAACTTTCTATAATTCAATGAAAATTAATAAACTGCATACTCAAACTTATAGGACACAATGAAACTAGGTGGCATAAAAGGAAACTATAGCACTAAGTACTGATATAAAAAATAAATGAATAAATAAATAGTAAATAATAGTAAATAAATAAGATGTCAGAGTAGCAACCTAACACACACAAAAATACTAGAACCAAAGGGAAAATTCATACCAAAGATAAGAAAATAATAATAAAATAATAAAAAATAATAAAACTGGTACCTGAAAGCAATACAAAGAATCAATGAAATAAAGGCTTAGTACTTTAAAAAAATCAAGAAGTTCCACAAATCCTATCCAAACTTAATGAAAAGTATGAGAGAGAATACCCAAATTAAAAAATTCAGAAATGAAAACACCAAAGACACTGTGGAAATCCAGATAAACAAAAGATATACTTAAAAATCTGTATTCAACCAAATTGGAAAGACTTAAAGAAATGAGTATGAAATACTCATTTTAAATATGTACCACCTATCAAAGTTAAATCCAATCTGATAAACAATTTAATTTGACTTATATTTCCCTAGTATAATAGAAGTCAGTAGAAGTCTTCTACCTACCACAAAAAAGGGCAGAGCCAGATAGTATTAGCATATTAGCATAGAATTTTACCATACTTACAAAGAAGTGTTAAAATCAGTACTCCTCAAGTTATTTCACAAAATAGAAACCAAAGGACCATTGTCCCATTCATTTTATGGGGCCAAATTTACACTGATACCCAAGCCTCAGAAAGACTCAATAGAGAGAACTACAGATAAATTTCCCCTAATTTAGATGCAAAAGTACTCAATATAATACTAGCAAATTGAATTCAAGAGCACATGCCAAAGATTATCTACTATGACCAAATTGACTTCATCCCAGAGACACAGGGATGCTTCAATAAATGAAAATCTATCAATGTAACCTACCATAAAAAAACTTAAAGACAAAAATCAAATAGTTATCTCATTTGATGCAGAAAAGGGCTTTGACAAAATAAAACACCCCTTCATGATGAAACTCCAAAAGAGAGTATAGATACACAGAACATATCTAAAAATAGTAATGGCAATTTGTAGCAAGCCTATAGCCATTATCAAATTAAATGGAGTAAAACTCAAAACAATTTCACTAAAATCTGGACCAAGACAAGGTTGTCCAATTTCAATATCTATTTAATGTGTAACTTGATATTTTAGCTAGAGAAACAAGACAACTCTGGAAGATCATGGATATACTAAGTAGAAAGGAAGAAGGAAAAGTATCATTATTTACTAATAATGATAAGATAGTATTCATATGCGATACTAAAAATTCCACCAGGGAAATCCTAAAGCTCATAAACACATTCAGAAAAGTGGCTGGATGCAATAGCATTTAAATATATATATATCCCTACTATATACAAAAGGCAATCTGACTGAGATTAAAATCCACCCAGAAACTTTTGACTGACAATCTGTCCTGTCTGCATATATGCTATTGCAATAGTGTCAGAGAACCTGTGAGTGTAGATACCAATGTTAGACATGATCTAAGGCTCACTACAAAAGGAGTAACCTATAGTCAATACTGCTCATGTAACTGAGAACCAGAGATTAGATAGCCCAAAGACATAGGGTAAAACAAGACACACTTGTGAAAACAAGTCAATAAAATTATTCCTAATGTTATACTGCTATGCTCATAAATCAGTATAGTATCCAGTCATCACCAGTGCAGTGATGGGAAGAGATGTGTGTGTGTGTGTGTGTGT
>NW_021604622.1:14733229-14800471 GCF_004785775.1 Grammomys surdaster
AGGGAGAGGGAGAGGGAGAGGGAGAGGGAGACAGAGAGTCTAGTTGAGGTCTCTATCAAATCTCTCCCCTCAGATCTCAGGGAATTCTGCTAAAGAGGAGGAAGAAAAATTGTAAAAGCTAGTGGGGATGGAGGACACCAATAGATCAAGGCACCTGAATCAACTAAGCAAAGAGGATATGAGCTTGCATCAGCTGAAGCACCAAGCACATAGCCTATACTGATCTGCATCACTGCATCAGGTCCTCTAAATATATATTATAGATAGTGGTTAGTATCTTTATGTGATTCCTGGCTGTGAGAACGAGTGTGTCTCTGACTCTTGTGCCTAGTCTTGGAACTCTTTCTCTCTTGTTGAAGACAAAGAGGGAGTTGGTTCGGAGGGGAGAGAAGGTGAGGAGTAATGAGCAGGAGAAAAGGAAAGGGAAACTATAATCAGGAAATATTGTATGTGAAAATAATATATTTTCAATAATTGACAAAAAGGAAAGTAAAAGAGGTGGTAGGGTAAGTGTAGTTAGAATGTATTACACATATGTGTGAATTTTTCAAAGAATAAATTAATAAAATCAACATTTGTCTTTAAAAAGGGAATTAACAGTTTATATCATACTGAGCTAATTATTTAAAATTGGATTCTCATTGTGGTTGCACACTTATGCAAATTTAATTCTATTAAAACTCATTGAATTAAATATTTATGATGGTCAAGCAGTATGGTCTATAATTTAGAAACTAAACGTCCTCCAATAATAATCATGAAATTGCTTATTTTGTATTTTTATCTATATGTAGCTCTCAATGGGAGGAAAGTTAAATACAATAACATACTCTTTGAAGTGATATTAGTAGAACATTAGGGAAGTTTTGGTTGTTTTTTGTTTCTTTTTTTTTGTTTTGTTTTGTTGTTTTGTTTGTTTGTTTGTTTGTTTCTCTGTGTAGCCCTGGCTGTCCTGGAACTCACTCTGTAGACCAGGCTGGCCTCGAACTCAGAAATCTGCCTGCCTTTGCCTCCCAAGCACTGGGATTAAAGGCGTGTGCCACCACCGCCCGGCCATACTTTTTTGGTTTTTTAAGACAGGGTTTCTCTGTGTAGCCTTGGCTGTCCTGGAACTCACTCTGTAGACCAGACTGGCCTCAAACTCAGAAATCTGACTGCCTCTGCCTCCCAAGTGTTGGGATTAAAGGTGTGCACCATCAGTGCCTGACATTTTTGGTTGTTTTAAACATGGTTGATGGTTTATGAATGTTGGACCGTGGGCTGTGAGAGGCAGCTGAATACCTGGTCGAGCACAGGCCTCAAATCCTGGATACCCTAAAGGGACAATAGGTGTTCAGCCTTGCTCCTGTGCCCTGGTTCCTTTCACAGCCCCTCCCAAAGAAAGGTTTGTGGCCTTTGGTCTTGTAACACAGGCTTTACTACAGGCTGCAGAACTTCAAGAGATCTCCATATTAATGAGATACCTAAAGGCCAGAAGGCATAATCAATTAAACATTCCTTCCCAGACCTCCTCCTACTCACAAAAGGTATTTAACCTCAAGCCCACCTTGAGGACAAGAAGTACAGCTTCATCAACTTTCCATCATGACAATAAACCTTTTAAAACCATTGA
The DNA here is from genome assembly GCF_004785775.1 of Grammomys surdaster. Classification (NCBI taxonomy): domain Eukaryota; kingdom Metazoa; phylum Chordata; class Mammalia; order Rodentia; family Muridae; genus Grammomys; species Grammomys surdaster. The sequence continues at coordinate 14,734,842 of NW_021604622.1, forward strand.
GTTCTTTGTACCTCTCTACTTTCCAGCCACAGAGCCCACCAACTTAAGCAAGCTAACCAAGCCAGCCATGACCCAGCCAAGCAAGTCATTGTGACCAAGAGTCTCATCCAACCCAGAGGGCACTTCCAGAACTTCTCTTCCTAGTCCCTCTCTGACTGGTTCAGTCCATATGCTCCCCCATCTCAGTCCTTCTTCAGTCTTCCAGTGGTGCCTGGGTGACCAAGGGCTGAGACCAGTTGATCTCCAGCCAGTTGCTTCAGCCAGGTGATCCCTGACCCAAGAACTCTGCCCCCGTGGGACTTCAGACTGAGATCTCCCCATGCCCAAAGTGGAGCTCAGTGACTTTTCATAGCCCAGCCTATGCCAGGCGCTGCTCTTGGAATGAACTCAGTCAAAGTTCCACACATCAGCCAGCCTGGGGTTGCAGACACACAGGACCCACAACTCAGCCCAATAGGACCCATGGTCACATATGAGATATAGACCCACAGATGATAACATAGTTAACACAGTAATTAAAATGAGTAGGAGGGCTTCAAATAAATACTTTACTGTTTTTGATAATATAACATAATATATTTTGATAATATTCATTCTCAATGCCTCCTCTTAATCCTCCAAATATCCCAGATAGTATGTCTTTAAAGTTTTTGGCCTCCATTTATGATGGTCTGCTATTACTACAATGTATCACCACACACATTTTTCTCCTCGTTGTAAAGTTAATTTCTTTTTTTTTTTTTAATTTTTAAGTAATGTATTTTTTCTTTTCTTTTTAAAAATAATTTATTTATTTTTTCTCAAATCATAATTTATTCACACAGGGGTTATAATCACAGAAAGGCAGGATGTGGGGAAGGGTATGACACTGGAGTGTGGGTGTTCAGGGGGAATACAAAACCTGGTATCGGCTGGGTGAAGGTTCAGGGGACAGGTCACTGTGACTGCCTATGATTCATTTGTCCTTATCTAAGTTGGTATTGTCTTCCTAGGCTACCTATTTACAAGGTCTATGACTACTTGGGCTGGTAAATTTCCACAAAAGCTTCCTGTATACAATAGCTTATAGCCATCTGTTTCAATGTTTTTCCACAGAGATCCAAGACTTGGTGTTAGTATACATGTATGGCAGGCCTATTGCTGATTTTTAGGCCTATGGCTGATTTTAGGCCTACAGTGTGTAATCAGGGCTGCCCCTGACATCTCGTCCCTTCTCCAAGTATAGAAGGGCTGTGGCAATTCTAATCTTTCAAAGGCAGGGATAGAGCCCTGATCTCCAGTAATTTAAGGGGACCTTGTAATGGCTCCGGTCCCTCTGTCTTTGTCCAGTGAGGCATGAGGGCCATACCCATCCCGATATCTTTTTCCTGGAGAGGGGATACTTTTCACATCAACCCCTATGCAGCCAGGCTTGTCCCTCAGGGAACCCAGAGAGATATTTTTAACTTTTATTTATATTCCCTTGCAGTGCTTAGCCTCACAGCCTAAGCAAGAATTCAGATTGCCAGTCAGAGGGGATTCTGGGTGGCCCCTCCCTGCTTGGTCTAGGGGCAGAAGTCTCCTCTTTTAGGTTGGGTGGAGATGGGTTTTGGGAACACCCTGGATAAAGTAACAACCTCATCTTGATTCTTGTGGTCCTCCATAGCTAACTTATGATAATGTTTCTGAATAGGTTTTGCTACCAAATTATTTATCTGTTGTTTCACAGAGTTAGTCAGCCTATTTGAAGGCCAGGGACCAGCAGAAATAAGCAAAAAGAACTCAAATAATGGTCCCAAGATGGGAGGAAGTAGGGTTGACAGCCTTGGAGAGGCTGAAAACCAGTTCTTGTACCAGCATTCATCTGTCTCTTTCTCTCTCTGATTTTTCTCAGGGCCTTCACTGACCTATTTCATGCTCTCTTTAACCCTCCCTGTCTTGCCTATGTAAAGACAACATTCTTCTTTAAGGGTTGTACACAGTCAAGAGCTGTACACAGCCTTTTCTATTGTAATACAGTAAATCAAATCCAATAAGGAACTTTGCAATTTTAGGAGGTCTCTTCAGACAGCGAAATGAGGGATTGTAAAGTTAATTTCAACATGAATATTTATACATCATGGCTAAATAATAAATATTAGTAACTTGTTTTCTGAATTAAATGTTTCTCAAAACTTTTTCATTATATTTGATAATTCTATAATTATGTTTCTCTATAATACTTTTCTTCTTTCCTTTTTATAATCTCTTAGTACATTTACAGAATTAGTTCCTATCAGATTTTCACAATATTTGACAATCATGTATTTCTTTAATTGTGTACAGTTTATGGTTAATTAAAATTCTCTTGATTATCTTTATGATTAATCCAATTTTGGTTGTTCTTCATTACACTTACAGAAACCTGAAAATTGCCATTTTGCAATGTAGTGATACCCAGTATGCCTTAAGAGTTTTCTACAATTGTCTTCTTTATTACAGATGAAATGAATGTTTCTTGACCACTTATCAGAAACTATGCCTATCTTTCCATGCTCTTGATAAGTATGCTAACTTTAAATGGAGTATGTATCATTTAGAGCTCCAGACATCTCAAAATAGTAAGTCTGTATATTGTCATGTTAAAGTAATATTCAAGTATGTTAATTGTCACCCTGAATGATAAGTGCTGCATTAGATATCATTTTATTTCACTGTTTTTCTCATTGAGCTCTCATTGAAGTATTGTTTGTAGAAGAAATCTTACCCACTCTTTCATATTTCAGGATTTTATTATTATCAAATATAGCCTTGTGAGTTTAGCTTAGACCATCTGACATAATGCTGACTGCATAGTAATCTCTAAAAATGGAGATGACCTTTACCTTCACACTGCCTTAATATATATATTAAATTTATGCTTGCTCAAGGTTAGCTGTGTGGAGGCCTTGAAACTGGGGCCATTTTAGAATCGTTTAATTTTTTTCTGTTTATACTCATGCTTAATTGCAGAAGCCAGGAAATGACATGAGTGGCTAAAAACACAAGTTGTTCAGTTTTCTCAGCACTCTTTGTCTCTACAATAAGTATATTTGATCTCACACACCAATGAGAGGGAGAAAACCTGGGGAAAGCAGATGCTGTTGAAAATCTTCTCATCTTTAAGCTTTCATTCCTTAAACATACTGTTGGAAAAGCATTATTTTTTTTCCATTCTGATTGTTCCTTTTCAGTTACATGTAGGTGACACAAAACAACAAAGATTACAATGAATACGTATATTTTCACTTAGATATTTTTCTAATGTACAAAGTTTTAGAAACATATTCCATATAATATTTATATGTACATGGTATATACAATATTTGAAACACATTTCTCTTGCTCTGTCATCTAATTTACGAAGAAGAAATACTCACATCAAGATAAATAACAAAGATTCTGTAACAGGTATAATAGGTGGGTTCACATACACAGCAACAGGGGATGGCTCTGAAATCCTTACTGTGGTTAATTGTGAATTGTCAGCTTATTCAGCTATCATTTAATATTTCATATTTATGTTTATTTACACCATTAGTGACAATAAAATTTGCTATATACAGTGTGCACATTTTGGGGGTTCATAGGTTTAGATTTTCAACAGATATGTGATTTTTTTCTTCTAAGTGATGAAATATACTATTATCTATATGGACTATATGTATTCCTTACTAAACTACAATGTCTTAGTATTTTTTTCAGATTTATGGTAGTGATACTTTTGTAACTATATTATTGATACACATAAATAGTCTTTGAAGGTTCATTACTTTCATGTGTAGCTAAATATAATCAGCCATTAATTTTCTATTAGCAATTTGAACAATTAGGGAAACATGTTCCATCTCTACTTCTTACAACCTTGTTGAATCTGAATGTCATTTTTTGTAACCAACTATTGCATTATATTTCCTTCTACTTTATTTATATAATGAGTTTATTTTGAGTTCCTTGAAGAGATGATCTTAAGACTTTGGAAAGAAATGATATTTTACAATAAAATATGCATATGTTTGATCTGATACATACACAGGTTTTTGCTTCTAGGAAACAAAGATCTTTCCTTTAGCCATAGATAATACATTCTATTTTCACTATGGTTTTACATATTAAGCATTTGCTCTTGCCATCAACCAGCAAATTAAACAGTTGTACAAATAGAGCAATTAATTCTTGAATAGAGTAGTTTAATATGACATTTATGAGTTAATGAAGTATACACTGTCTTATTTTGGTGACACTGGTCATTGGATACTAAGTTCCATGCATGTGAAGCAAGTCCTCCATCACTATGCTATAATCTTAGCCCAGAACTGTTTTCAGTTCATTTTTTATGTAATTAATATCCGAAGTTGTAAACTGCTATGCTTAAATATTTTTGTATAGACATTTGGATACAGAAATATTAGTAACAATCACAGTGACAAAAAAAAATCAGCTCTGTGACTGACTTCCAAAATTTGTCTCCTAGGTAATTATAAATTTTTAAAAAGTTGACGGTGAAGAGTAGCCAACAAATGGCTGAGGAGATAGTTTATAAGGTAAAGTGCTTGGTATTAAAGCATGCAGACCTGAGTTTGGATCCCTGGTAGACACATAAGTCAGGGTAGATTTGATAGACTTGACTGTTATTCTAATGTGTGAAAGAAAGAGACAGAATATCCAGAGCAAGCTGCCTGGTCAAAGTAATCAAAAGTATTACTTCTGGGATCAAAGGGAGACTATGCCTCAATATATAAAGTAGAGAGCAATCAAAGATGAAAGATAAAATCAGCATTGGGTTTCAAAACACAAGCACACAAATGTATATATGCAATAACGCATCTGTCCTCACAAAGATGTGACCAGGAACACAAGCAAATATGAGTATATAGATGAAGAGTAATCCTCACAAGGTTATGTGGTGAAAAGACCAATGGTGATTTCTATGTACTCTGAAATCCGGCTGTGTTCTATTTATTATACTATCGGCACAACTTTCTAGTCTAATTGGGTATTTTACCCAATTAGAATACCTAAACTTTCAACATGACCGGTTTTCTAATCCTTGTTATTTAGGTAAGTGTTATCCAGGTACAAAAGATGACCATTTACACAGGTAATTTTTCTGTTGTTGGTTTTAAGAAGGATATTTTAATCTCTGATCTCCATGGTACCTAGGAGAACGAAATACATGTGGTAATTATTCCCTTTTGCTAGTGCCAAATTTCTCAAATGAGCACAGTTCAACTCTACATCTTGTTGCCAGGCTCCTTTTGTATTTAAGAACGTGGTATGTATATATTTTCACACCACGCGCACACTCTCACACACACACATACAGACACACACACACACACATAGGCACCTGGAGAGAGTAGAGAGTTATCATATCTCTGAGCAAAGATTTTGCCAATATGGAGGAAAGTACATTTTTCAATTCAAGTCACTTACTATAGCCACACTTGTCAAGTCTCTTTTCATTAACTATTGAGAAAAGTTGGCATAAACAATACAAATGTGAGTCTTTATTTTATCCTCTTTGAATTGCAGCACAAGCAAAAGTGCAAAGTTCTACTATTTAAAACACATACCATTGATTCTTACTGACCCACTCTATTGACCCATGGATAAGAAAACCTCTCAATGCTTTCTACACATTGGTTTTCTTGGTCTCAACTCACTTCAATTTAAAAATAAACAAAAATATACTTAACATATCAAATGGCATAATTCGAGAAACATCTCCCAAGATACACAGACAACCTGGTTAGCAGTCTTAGTTTTGTGATTTTAAGACCAGAATAGATTTGGTGTACTTTATTTCTTTTTAATAGTTGATTTTCCCCGTGGTTCCCTGTACACAGTAATGTCACACACCACTATCGTATAGACTAATACTATAGCAACATGTCTGAGCTTTTCTTTCACAAGATGATGTAAGCAGACATGAGTCTCTCCCAAATTGAAGTCACTATACTTGAATTGGAATCCTATGTTTGAGGTGAGCTCCTTATCTCCTTTCACTTTGAGATTAGAAATGAAGCGTAAGCAAGGATCTGTATTGGAGTAAAGGGGCCATGAGGGAACCCTGTAATAGACCATGAGCAGGAATGTAGTAGTTTAAAGAGAAACTACTACAAATATCTTTACAGGATTTGTGAAAACCTGGGTCCAAACTGTGCATGTCAGTAATGCCCATAACACCCAAAAGACTGATAATTGTAATGGTTTTTGCAAGTCAAACTATTGAAAGTCAATGTGTCATTAGATGGAAACCATAAAGACTTTAGACTTTATCCATTTTACACAGTGGTTTTTTTGTTTTGTTTTTTAAGTTCTCACAGCTCAGTGATTACTTTTCCATTGTTAGTAATTATTTTTGTTTCTTCCTTGGGAAAATATTTATACATATATAACATCATTTTAATAATAACATTTTATATGTTTATTTTACAAGCAGTCTTTTCGACCTTTTTGTTGTTAAAGAATTAATCCCAACTGACCTATATTTGTCTGAATATATATATATATGATTATCTCTGAGATATATATATATATATATATATATATGAATGATTATTTCTTCCACAAACAAATTTAGATTATTTAACTCCTTTTCTACAATACATTTTCTTACTTTTGTCTGTATTAATTTTAATTTGTTTTTAGTTAGTAGCAAACAGCTTCTTATATAATCCTCTAATTTCCATGGTGTAAATTCTTTTTAATCTAACTTTCCATGGTACCTCTAATCTTCCATTAAATAATATTCCAGAGTTCTCCATTCTACACCACAAGCTGGAGCATGAATTCAGAATGAATTTGTCCTGAATGGAGATGAGGATGATCATTCTCATTCTAAAGTCACAGAAATTGAGATACCCAGAATAGAAACAATGTTTCTACATACACATTTGGCAAGACACTGTCCTGTGTAAAATTTGACTGGCTACATGAATGAGTTACAATAAAGTCAAGATTAAGTTTTTTATAGGGAGTCAGTCAACAGAGCTGTAAATATTACATTTCTCCATGGTTCTTTCACATGATGGACAGGTAACGAAATTGTTTTGTTTGTAATGACTCCCCAAGCTATTGTAACTTGTCAAAATATACAAAGCTCCACTACACCAAATGCATCAACTTATGTGTATTACTTCAGTGGAACAAAAGATTTCAGAAAGACACATTAATTTTATTCTTATTCGACGGTGACATTGAAAAGACATCATTATTTGTGCAGTTGTTTGACTTCTTGTTTTAAAATGGTACAGAGAATGTGTACTTGACATTCTTACAGACTTGTATGAAATTGCTATCTCAAAATTACTGAACTCTTGTCTTATGTAAATGACAAAATTACAGTTTCTGGCAGAGAATTCAATCATTTAAACAAATTATTTTGTAATATTTTATTAAGATATAATGTAAAATATTAAATAGTGAATATCAGAGAAGATTTATATGACTGATATGCACATTGTAATTTGGGTATTTTAAAAGGAGTACCCTTATTTAGTCAACACTGGCTTTTCCTTGTTACAATATCTCATTGTCATTAAGCAGTGTTACAAAATGTCAGAAATAACTAATAAACTTTTATTACAAAAAACATGCAAATTTTTAAATTTTACAGAAAAAAATGAACAATTAAAAGAACTCATAATGCAGCCTGAGCAATTTCTTCCACCTCAGAGTGTATGGGCATTTTAAATCGGTATAGAAATATGTATCTGGGTGACAAGGAACTCCTTGACTACTAAGTATCAACAATCATTGCCTTATAGTCATTTAACCTGTAAAGATCGAAACAACTCGGATGAGCACTGAATTTATTGTTGTTGTTTTTTTTCCCACAAAACAAAAGAATCAAACTCTCGGGAAGAGAGAGGACAGACTCATTCCCTCTCGCATCTGCCACACACCCATTTTCAAAACACAGCATCTGATCTAAAGCCAGGTGCTATGACTTTCTCATCTCCTAAATGTCCCGTTCTGCCCAGATGGTCTATCTAACGAGTTTTCCTAGAGGTTCAGCTTTTCCATTCATTCAAAGCATTCTACAATGAACGGCAGGGGGAAAAAAAGAACAAATAAGATGCATTTCAAACGTAGGATTCAATTACTTTTCACAACTCAGAGACGTGTCAAAGGCACGCTGTGTTTTGTTTTGAGGGCGGGGAGATGACAGCGAAGGAATTCTGAGCCCTCATTGGCTCCCGGCTAACCACTGCAGCTGAGCCTCCCCAACACCCCCCACTCCCTCCGCCCTGAGAGCATTATTGATCTGAAGGGTAAATGTGGAGGCAGCCACAGAGAGGGTCCAAGCGTTTCTGAGAAGAGAGGCTGCCTCTTCCAGGAACAAAGTGGTGTCTGCTGGCTGCCTGGCCTGGGAACATTCTGTGAATTAAAGGGAACAAAATGCGCGGTCTTGGTTCCCTACAGTGATTGAGAAAAGGGAAAAGACAGAGAGGCAGAGCTCCGTAGAAGTCGCACCTTGGAGCAAGGCTGTGTTGTTGAATCCCGCTGCTGCCCTTTCTCGGTTGCTGTTCCTGCAGCTGCCTCTGCTCTCAGCCATCAGGTAAGGCTCCTTTTCTAACTAAGATTGGATTTCGGTGTGTGTGATCGCTTCAGGGAACGCGCACAGAGACGCATGCATGATTAATAAAGTGATGCCAGGCTACTCAAAGCTGGAGAAAGCTGTTCACCGACCTGGCATTTGAATCTTGAAGCTTGTGAGTGGTTTTGCTTTAGGAAACTTTAGCAAGTTCTAAACAAGTCTGTAGTCTTACAGTTGTGAGGCAGCGTTAAACGAGAGAGGGAAGCATTCGCTGTAACTGTACCTCAGCTAGGCTAAAATACCAAATGAAAATAAATGGATAAGCCATAGATAGATGTTCAACTGGTAATTTTGTAAAAGCTTTCAGTGTGGCTAAAAGCAATACAACGCTTTTCAAAATGCCAAATTCCTTTTGCTACTTACTTAACGGAAAGAAATTTTGAAACATTCTCGCCTAAATTACAAGTGTGAAACGATTTAATATTTCATTAGCTGGGTGTGTAGGCAGCTTGCATTTTGTACCACAAAACTCACTTGGGACAATTACCACACAAGCTCAGGGTTATATACTATGATCTGGAAATTTTCAAAGCCATAAATTATTTGATGTAAGCAAAAAGATGTAAGGATTATATGGGGCAGAGAACATAGAAGCTAAATGTTCTTTCAAGACGTGTATCCATATTTTTATAAATATTACTTTTTAACATCATTGATTCTTGTACCCCTCTTATATTGAGAATATGGTGGCTTCAGTACCTCCGTACTTCAGGGTCTGCGATGCCTCTCACAGATGGATTTCTCTGTTCTCTTTGGAGAGGCAACTGGCATACTTTTGACGGATTCTGTAACCAGTTCTTAATTTCCAGTTTCTCATCTAGTATTTTTAAGGCTCATTCACACACTTCTCAGCAAGGAAATCAGTTTATATACTTTGGGGGATGTACATGAATTATTCTTAGAATATATGTGCCCAGTTTACATCACTCTAGAGATGACAACACAGTGGAGAATCTAAACAAATATCTGTCTTTTTTTTTTATTTTTACAGCATAATTGATGAGATGTGAAATTTATAAAACAGTATTTAGACACTAGGCGTCCATGGACAGTGAACCTTACGATTTCCTTCCATCCATTTTCGCCACATTAGACTATGCAGTTTGACATATCATTTTAACTTTTTGACAGTGTTGTTTGTTGAAAGGAATATATGTAGGCTGGAAATATCCCCCTTCGTTCACATAACGGGTATTCAGAATTGAAAGGCAGCTGAATATTCTTTACTAGCTGCATGCAGTTGATTGACACATTATTTTGGAATGCTCAAGTGTAGAGCCAAGTGAGCACTTCCATTTAACTTACCGCCACAATCTGCTTACTCAGCAACAAGACAAGAGGGCTTTCTCAACCTGCTAAAGAAACTCTTGAAATCAGAAGAGATTCTTAACTAACACAAAATACCACTTAAGAACATAGTATCATATTCTTCTTTTGCAGTATTGCTTCAAAATCTAGCTTCAACACTAACCTGCAACTAAACTTCTTAGTCATAGAAATGGAAGCATCTTTACTATTTATTTCCATTGTGTTTCCCTTATACTCGATGCTGTATACTACACTTCCACTGCTTTGTGCTGTTTTTAAGCTGGCAGGAGAGTTTTAAGCCAAGTGATTTTCTGACTAGAGCTCACTTCTTTCACCGATCTGTTTAGTGATGTGATTGTTTCAGATAATACCCACAAAAATCCCGAGTTCAATCTCAAGCAGCAGAGATTGTCATTTGTTTCCTGTGTTAAGATTTTGTGGTAGCAAAAAAATAGAACTTAGCTTATTGGGAAAAAAAATCCCAACTCATGTTTGATTTGTCATACTTACTCCTGGATTTGAGGACACCATCCTTTTCTGCTTCCATCAAACATTTTTATATTTGGGATTGTGGCAGGTTGTAGTTCATGGAATAATTTGTGATATATGCCCCAAATCAACCAATCTTATGGTTTCATGTTTGTTATTATATAATTCATTCTTGTTTCTTCAAGTGCACTGTGATGACACTCAATCACTCCTGCTAATGAATTAAACCTGCAGATATTCTGTTTCTGCTGTGTTTACATGCAATTTGAACTATTAATTTTCTCACTTATACTGTTTCGATGCCATGCCATTAAATTTAAGTGTATGTTAGAGAGATGCAAGGTGATGCTTGTTTGCCATGTTTTCTTGTAAAAACATTAAACCTAAACCCTTGAATAATAAAATGACACTTTAATATATCCTGTTACAAATACCCTTACACTTCCAAAGACAAACATTGCTACAGCAGTCTAATGCAAAGTAAGGCAGTATTGTGTCTGATGTTGAACAAATTATTGCTTTGAATATCTGATTATAGCCTATATTATCACTACTAATCAATAGGCAGCATTTAATTGATATGTACCAATCCTATCTATATTGAAGCATAAGTAGAAATAGTCCATCCATTCTGCTTTAAAATATTGCCTTTTGCTTTTCTGATAAATAAAATTAGTATTGAAAAAATAAATTATTTCATTATACAAGGGTTGAATGTTTAAGGAATTTACTTAGATTTTCTTTTTAAATATTGATGATAAGTGATATGTGAGTATTTTGAAGGGTAACAACTGTTAAAAAATCTCTTTGAATTTTAAGCAGATGTGTTTTCCCAAAATTGTTGTGTAGAAGGGTTGTTTTACTACAACCACACTCTTAAAGGGAAATGCGTGTGAAGGTGTGTGATACAGCATCTATATAGCATGATCATGATTCCTCAAAGTTAAAGTAGCACATGATAACCTGAGAAGCAATATGGAATAAATAACATATTTTAGAACCAGTGAAAGACGTGCTCAAAGAAAAAACTGAATAAAAATGAATTCTACATGATGTAATTCTACTTTTGTGATTTCTTTGATACACATTCTCAAAACTCAAATATATGTGGATTATGTTACATTTAGTTTTATTAAGGTTTGCCTTGTGTTAACATATTAGTGTTTACAGTATGGGATAAATTAAATCTTTGTTATACTTCAGTTATTTTCTTCCCATTGATTTTCATTTGTAACCTTTACCCTATAAATAGCTACATGACTCCTTTATAAAGTAGTTTACATTACTTTGAATATATAGACACCTTACTATGCACTGGAAAATTATGCTTAAAATGTATACATTCCATGCACATATGTCTTAGAACTATAGTGAGAAGTTGAGACTTAAAAATGGGCACAGATACTCATTAGAAAACTGGAGGGCTTACACTCCACTCTCTAACTGATATGCTCAAATGGCAAAAGGATGCATGTTTTCTTCTTCAGAGTTGATGTAAATAGCCAGGGTTAGAAGAAAGATTTGGAATATGGACTTGCCTGTGAAGTAGGTTGCTAGTTTCAGGTATGCTTGATAACACCTTCGATTTATGATGTAATTAATGGATCTCATAACTCCATTACTCTTGACAACTACTATTAAATACAAAAGAATCTTCTATGTATAAATATAAGAATTCTGATTCTTTACAACCTAATGACATCCTGAATGCTGGGCTAAGATTTAAAACAATGTTATAGAAATTACTTCCTGGGCAATTGGGAGTAAAATGTTTTACATCTTGATTGTAGACTTCTTGTACTACTTAATGTAGAATACTATTATTACACTGACAATACTCATTGAAGGACAAGTTCTTATACTTTAATCTTTAAATGCAAGAGGCCAAGCTACAGGTAACAGTAAGACCCACTACATTAGCTGGTGAAACGTGTTGTCAGGATTTGTTAAGTGTTGGAGTTAATTATCATGATGAAGAAGAAACTGTCCTTAGGCTACATACATAGAAAATTATCTGGGCCACTGAAATGGCTTGGTACCCACAGACACCTGTCATCAAACCTGATGACCTGAATTTAATCTCAAGAGCTTACATCATGAAAAGACAGAGCCAATTCTTAAAAGTTGTTCACTAAATTTACAAGCCTGAGTAGTCATAGACCTTGTAAATAGGTAGCCTGGGCAGACAATACCAACTTAGATAAGGACAGGCAAGTCATAGGCAGAGTCATAGTGACTTGTCCCCTGAACCTTCACCCAGCCGATACCCGGTTCTGATGATATCTGTATTCCCTCTGATCACCCACACTCCAATGTCATTCCCTTCCCCACATCCTGCCTTTCTGTGTTTATAACCCCTGTGTGAATGAATTACGATTTGAGAAAAAATAAATTATAAAAAATAAAAAAATAAAAAAAAGAAAGAAAGGAGGAATGGCAAGCAAGCTATAAGAAGTAAGCTAGTAAACAACAGTCCTTCATGCTCTCAACAAGAGTTCCTACCTCTATGCTTCTGACCTGACTTCCTAAAATGATGGCTGACTGTAAATTTCAAGAATAAATACCCACTCTCAACATAAAATAAAAGTTGTCCACTGATACACAAAATACCTTGTGTATGTGCATGTGCGCATACACATACACACAGATGCACATTAATAAATGCAAAATAATTCCTTTTATTTTCCTTGTTAAAAACTTAACAAGTAGACATGGGCATTTTGGAAGTGTCACTAACTGGGAAGGAGGCTTAAGTTTTAAAAAAAAGGGAGACCACAAGTCGAATGTAGTCATACAGAGCTTGTTAGAAATTAAGAATGCTTACTGCTCTTAGAGAAGACTGAAGTTGAAGTCCCAGCACTCACATTGGTAAACTCAAACCTGCCTGTACCGCCATCTCCTCTAGTTCAACTGTCCTCTTCTAACCCATGTGATCACCTCACACACACAAACCTTCTTTGAGACACACATACACACATACACTGTCATACATGCACACACTCATGAATATTCCTGTGTATACACACACACACACATGCATAAGCAATTACAAATAAAATAAAATGTATTTTAAAAGAAGAGTCAGAGAATGTGGAAACAAGTTAGTACTTTAATGGATATTTGGACAAATGAAGAGATAAAATATAATCTTAAAAACCTAAGAATGAGAGAAACAGATGTGAATGAGGGCCCATGGTCTGATAAAAGAGTAAAAATAGCAAGATACAAATGTTAAATGGAATGACATCACTACGCTAATACTTAACAATCAAGTACTGAACTTTGATATTACAGAAATTATTCAATAACAACTTCTCTTTTGATAGGATAGAACTTACCAAAATATTTAGTTATCTTTGCTATCTACACAACATATTTGTCTTAACAAAATACATAAGCTTGACACATGTTGAAAATAAATGGAAATTTAATATCAGAAAATAAATTAATTCTATTATTGTTTGATGCACATTTATATCAGAAAATTAAAATGAAATTCCTTACTTAGTTGTAAGATTTACTTACTTCTGAAGAGATGTAGAGGAGAGGCTTACACAACAGTGAAAAATATAGTCACAGGAGGCCCTAATGGCATGAAAGTCAGTCAGATATCTTGCATAAATGGTGATCCCAAAGATTACAATAGAGATCAAAATTCATGGATGTCTACAAGTATAGATGTGTAGCTATCATAGGTTTATACTAGTTTGTGGTATTGCTGATGTAAAAATAATGTGTTTCTAGTAATATAAAATAATTATTTTGGTGTTTAATATTGGAAACTGTTAAATATTTGTTCCTGGATTATATTTTAATTAATAATTTATAGCATAGATGTTTTACTTAAACAGTGCTTACATTGAAATCTATGTTGTGTCCTGGCAGCACTTGCCTGTATTTTATATTTATTACATCTCTTGATTTCATTAAAACTTGACTTACACTATCTAGTTTTCTGTAAGTATATTTTACAATTTTTGCACAATAGTGATATTCCCTAAAGGTTTATTTCTCAGAATGCATCTTTGTCCTTAAGCATGTCTGTATATCTACAATGAAATATTCTGGGACTTTGTGAATCAATATTTCCATGAAGATTTGCCATTCCCGCACGGGATGTGATTGCTGGCAGATTTTAAAGTAAGACTTGACTCCATTCCCTCTCTTCCTTAATTACAGGCAGTGGGACATGAGGTAAAGAGTGAAGCATAAGCTCTTGGCAAGGCTGAGATATATGTTTGTTAAGTAAGAATGAGAAGGCTGAGATTAAATTCTGTAATCAGCCATGGCTTCACAGGGAGAAATTTTAGTTTTCGTATTACCATTTCAGAATATGTGCTAAGCTGCCCATGACAGGAAAACATTCACTGCTCGGTAGATCCTGATAGAGTGAATCCTCCTATTCTTAGTCACGTGATCTAGCATGGGTTTTGGAATACTGAGGGTAAAAGCTTAACAGGAATTACAGGGTGTTTGTTCTCTGATACAATCAATAGTCTATATTGTCATTTAATAAGTACATTGTATTCCTGTATTGCGTAATGAGAGCAATGAGTAAAATAAGATTATTCTTGTGGTGTATATGGTTTGTGGCCTGCTTCAGGCTGATGGTTATCCACTCCCTTAGCAGGAACGCTGCTGATCAGGCAGATGTTACTCTTCAAAATAAATATTAAGGCCTGGTACCTCAAAACATGGGATGGGGATCACAGACACACTGGCCTGCCTAAGGGATTTTGGTGGATTTTTGAGATAAATAATTAGGAGTAAAATTGAGAAGTACTAAAATGAAAACCTATACAATTCTGACACTTGAAATATTTTGAAACTAGAAACTTTCATATGCTTTTAATTTTAATTACAATTTTATTTTTCTTTATTTTTCATTCTCCTCTAAGGGGTATTTTTACTTTTGGATCTATACACATTGTTTTCTGAGATATCCTGGGACTAAGTTAGATGATGTCATAACCCATCTACATAGAGATTCAATAAAGACACAGGCTTCTTCAACAACATAGGTTTAAATGCTATCCGTGTGTTTATTTCCCAAACTGTCTTAATCTCCAATTCTTTTATTGCATGTCAGACTACCATCTTAGAATACATAATTCATATTTCCACTTGTATATTTAAGTCCTCTAGAGTGACTATTTATAGTCATTTCACTCTTAATTTTTTTTAAACTAAATTTGTGGCTTCTATTTGCCCTTGTATAGACTAAGTATACTGCTATTTAATCATGTTTTTAATCATGTTCATCTGGGTGAATTATGTAATGTCTTCATCAGTTTCCCATAGCTCTAACAAAATACTTGAGACTAACAGCTTTTGGGAGGCCATTTTGAGATGTCCATTTGTATTCACACGCCTCCAGTGAACTTTCTAGTCATGTTGATGCATCATAATATGCAATGTATGGTGGAGCAAATTTACCACCTTGGGATGCTCAGGAAGCAGAAAGGGGAGGGGAGGGATGGATGGATTGATTGATGGAGGGAAGGAGGGATGGAGGGTAGAGCAGATGGAGGGAGGGAGGTTAGAAAGGAGGAAGGATCCCGGGAGAGGAAGAGGCCATTTTGTACTTCTTCCCTTCAAGGACATTTTTCCAGTGATTTTTCTTTCCTCTAGTGGCCCTAAATTGTAAGGTTGCACTCCCTCTCAACAATATTGCAGTCAGGAAATAAAGCCTTTGTTACATTGTGTTTGAGAAACACTTATAAATGAAACAACTCAGAGCTAGAACTTTCTCCCCAATAGCTTGGCACTTTAAGATTACTACTGAGACATTCCTAGTCTCCCTTATTCAACTCTGTATTAGTTCTGATGGATTCATAGTATCTAAGTCTAGAGGAGATATTATATACCTTCAAGCCAGTTACTTCTCATGTCTAATACCTACAATCACCTTTATCTCAGTCACTCTCATTTCAGACCTAGATTATACATCAACAACCAAAATGTTCTGATAATACCTTTGCAACTTCTGTTACCCCCATAATAGCTTATAGCACATTTTCCAAGTATAAATCACCTCTGTAGCCATCAAAGAACTACTGTGGGCTGAGAAACAAGGACTGTCTGAACTTTCCCTTTTTTATTTGTTTTTAACTACTCAAGCTCTTATCAATAACCATCAGTCTCTTTGAGCTGCACAGTTTATTTCAAGTAAAATTGTCTGGCTACAATTTTCTGAATGATGTCTTTGGTCATTACATGTAAATTATATTTGATTTCCCAAGAGAATAAAGGGCCTTTATTTATCTATAAATTTTTCAATAGGATCAGGAGAATGTTTATTATTTCACTGGATTATGAAAAACAATTATTACACTGAAAAATAATATTCATTGCATTATAGATGTTTCCTATTTTAAAAGGTATTGAATTAATACTTGTTGACATTAAGACATTGTGAAAGTAATGTGAATTTCCTAAAAACTATTCTTGAATTTTAAATTTTGATATTTTCTAATGCTAGCCATATGTAATTTTATGATCCTAAAATATAAGAAGTTAATAGGAAATCACAATTTCCATTTCTGTATTCCCTCATGAGAGTAAATGACCAATTCTCTGCAGAGTAGTGTATTACTGAGGTATGATATCTAAAAACTCAGGCATTTTATTGGTAAATTAAAAGTATGTTCTACTTATGATAGGTTTACTGACATGCAACACCAGTGTTATCTAGGAAACTTTGTACTTTTTTATGAAATAAAAAGCAAATTCTATGAGAGAACATAATCACAATAGTATCTGATACCTGGAAGTCATCATTAAATGTGGTGAATATGTATTGAAGGAATAAGTACCAGCAAATAAATTCACCTAAACATTTGCACACATACAAAATTGCTTGAAATATTTAGATAGCATGAAAAAAAACTTCAGAGTTCTTTGAGGGTGAGTTGTACAACTTTTGATTAAAATGACTCTTTGATCATAACTTGGCCTACAAATACGTTCATAATATACTACATTTGTGCACATTTGTATGTGTTGCACAATCTGTCCTCCTGGTAAATATTGAAATGAATATAACACAATATGAGTCCTAGATATTTAAGTCCAAGGCAAAATAATGTGAAAAAGTACTGGTCATTTCAACTTAAAATTCAACATTTTATTACTCTAAAATAACCCAGCTTTTCATGTCATTCACTATTAAAATAAAATGAAACAGAAACACTGTAAAGGTATAGGGAGGCTGACAAAGGTTTGCCTAATTGGCTCTGAGTTTTAGTTTTTTTTCTGAGGATTACAGAGGAGATTCTACATTAACAGCTGGATTTGAGTCTATGTGCAGTCCAGAACACCTAAAGAAGCAATTAAGCGCTTTCATCTTAAAGCCTTCTAAGATTTAATTCAGTAGCTCTCTTCAGAAGGGCATTGCTAATTGTTCCTGAATTACTCCTGCTACTAACTGCACTGCCTTAATTTGAGCAGTGTTCAGAAGTCTATTCTCTGTAATGGAGTTAATTGCACTCTGAAAGTCCGTTTTGAGGGGAAGCTTAATTCCCTTCGAGGAGTATTTCTTGACATAGTCCTCGCTCTTGTTTTCAACTTGACACTGCAACATGTTTATGCAGAATAATATTGCAACTGCAGTGTTCCTGGTTTACAACAGCTTCTAAGGAAGATTAATCAACAAATCAAAGCATGTTAGCTATCTGAAGCTACCTCCAATTTTGTACATGCTCAGGCTGTCTGCTCTAATAGGACTCTAAGTCCTTGGAACATTAGCAAATCTCAGAGCTTTTAAACAGTCAGTGACCTATTCATTTAGAGGGCTGCTTCAGTGAATCACAGGCTCACTTAGGTTAATGACGGATCATGGAGCTGTTTTATTTGCACTGAGCTAAGTTGTCCATTATCCCTAACATCCATGTGGGTCATGTCACCACATCCAAATAATGTTGAGCTTCCTTATTCTTTAGATTTGGAAGTTAGTGTTTTGGATCTTACTATGAAAGTTCGTGAGGTTTGTTGATTGATCACTGTGGATAAATGACTGTATTTGCCCACAGTGAGGAACACAACTGAGTCTCTTTTCTTGTGAAAATAGGAACAGAGTAACTGCTTATTTAGATTTCATTTGGGCAGCATCTTAAACAGAAAGATAAATATTTACTCTTTCCATCTATGTCTGCTCTTTTTTTTCCTTTTAAAGTATTATTGTTTTGCCTTCTTTTGAAAGAATGTTGAATACAGGAGTGGTTTCTTCACTACTAAATAGCCTTGAGAACTATATTTACATAAATATTATTTCCTTATACATGTTACTTAAACACAAATATACATAGACTTCTATACTTGTGTAATCTCATACGTAAAAGTCTATCCATAGTATGTTAAAATGTTATATTACTCATAAATATAATCAGCAAGCAGCCAAATTGTCCTTATTGCCAACATGACAATTGCTTATTTTATATTCCTGTTTAATTCTGTACCATATTTCCAGAAGCATACATCTGTGTTAAGATGTCTTGAAAATTGAGGGGAATGCAATGGAAAACATACTTTACATGTTTTTCAAAGCCTTTTTAATGCCCTCACATTTCAACTTTATCACTCCTGTGTGCATGCTTATGCACACATAAAAACAGACACACATGCACACAATAGAGCAACTTCTTCACTGAAATCTCTAAAGCCAGCTAACTGTTTCCAATAGAAGAAAATAAACACTTTTGGCATTAATTCTTCCCAAACATGAAATATCTTCACACTATGCTGAAAGCTCTGGAATATGAATGACAGTAGGAAAACAACTTTATTTATTCTTTCTTTATGATTTACAATAGAGATGACAGCCATGGGGGCGATGAACCATAGTGAGTTCATGTATGTGTGATGCCAGTTTAAGAGTTGTGCAGGCAAAGAGAGTTTGTACCATTTTTTGGCTCTGTTAGTGAATTAATTTAAGGATGGTCCATTAGTTCATGACAGCACAGAAAACTGGTAAGTTATGAGTATTCTTACAAACTTGAATTGGAGGAAAATATCCTAATAGTGTGGATTCACAGAAAACTAAGCTGAAAAATTATTGCATTTTGCTTTCCAGTCACAAGCCTATGATTAATAGCTTTAACTGAGAGCCAAGATATTTTAATTAGTGGTTACTTAACCAATTTTTGTAAATGGATATACTCATCCATTCTTTCATGCAAAAAAAACTTTATAAAAACAGGTTGATAATTTTAGGATAAAAATCTAAAATTAACTTTACAAACAAGGAAAAAACCAATCAACCCAATAAACAAAACCAGGACTTTCCTCAGTAAAGGCATCTGCTTTCACCTGATGAAGACAGGGGTGTAGGAAGGAGGCATGGAATATAGAACAGCCAGAGGGAAGACAGGGAGGGGAATAAAATCTGGAGTGTATAAAATAAATAAATAAAAACAAGATTAAAAAATAATTAAATAGAGGGGGCTGGAGAGATGGTTCAGCAGTTAAGAGCACTGACTCTGCTCTTCCAGAGGTCCTGAGTTAAATTCCTAGCTACCACATGGTGGCTCACAACCATCTGTAATGGAGTCTGATGTACTCTTCTCGTGTATGTCTGAAGAAAGCTACAGTGTACTCATATAAATAAAAATAAATAAATCTTTAAAAAATAGGTAAACACTTTCAAAATTTCAACTCATCCTTTATTTCTGGGAAAGTTTTCAGCATTAGCTCTGATCTCATACCTGTGTGATTATTATTTATTACATTACTAAATAATTGCACATATAGTTCTGGGTTATAGTACAACCCGTCACGTACCCTTTTACAGTTATGTTCCTTTATGCTTGATTTACAAGGAGTAATGTCTGCAGATCTCACATGATCCAAATTGCTACTCGTTAACACCTCTGAACTTTGATTCCTTACTATTCCAAATGTATGGTGAGTGTTATTGCAAGATACTCTCAAGAGTCATGAGGAAGGCAGAGTCTTCATGGGCACTACAGGTCATTCTCTATCCATGGTGAGAATTTGGAAACCTTTATTTTCCTTCTGTTGCATTTGTTTTTGTTTAGTTGTGAATATATAGGTAGTACAGATTGTCACTGACTTACAATGGCATAATTTGCAATTTTTCTGCTTTAGAATGACATAAATTTATATGTATTTGGTGCTTAGTATTTTGATCATTTATTAAGAAAGGATATACAGTATCTACACTAATAATGCTGGCTTCTCAATGGCAAATCATACGCAGAAAGAGAGCCAAAGTACAGTGTACAGTGCACACCATCTTACTGTACAATGTTCTAGGCTATGTTCAATGTGTTAGGTGCATTAAACTCATTTTTACTTACAGTATTAGCAAAGATGAATGGATTTTCCAGGGTGAATCCCTTTGAAAATACAGGAGCATCTGTGATAATTTTAGACATCTGCATTTTAAAATACTTTTGAGATTACTTATTTAACATTATCCATTTCAAGTCACATGTTTACACTTTAGAAGCCATCTGGAGGTGAATTCTAATCCAAGAAATGACTAATGAGAGCTTTCTTTAGGCTTTCACACAGTACCAGTTACTTACATGATATTTTTGGGAACTTTTTTTCCCCCAAATATAACCTGCTCGGGCTTTTTCAACTGCTGTCACCTGATGCATTTTGTTTGGATAAATAATAATCATTATTTTTAACTACACTTCATTATAAATTCAATGCAACTTCTTGGTATGAAAAATCAAATTTGTTACAGGTGAAGATTTATATGTCACAGTGTTCATCTCTGTTCTATTTGGTGAACTTTCACTCCAGGGACAATGTTTCACACCAGAACCTCATAACGGAACCACCATCTAGTCTTTTCCAGGTTCTTCTCACATTATTGGAGGACCTCCTGTTTTCCTCTCTCTACACCCACGTCCAAAGTGATCTCACCCAAGTTTGTAATTTTAGACACCATACGCTGAAAACTCCAAAATATGCATCTCCCATCTCCGATTTACCCAAATTTAATCTCTATTCATGTGCTTTACTTGGCATCTGAATTAGATTTCAGATGGGCATCTCAAATCTACATGTCCAAATTGAGTTCTTAGACTTCACTCCTAAACGTGTGTTATCCTCTGATTTCACTATTTAAAAGGTCCATCCATCCAGTTATCCAAGTTGAAATCTCTCAGTCGGTTTCTCAAACCCTGCTCTTCTCCTTTCACACTGCATACTAATCTCCACAGACATCTTCTTACCCCTATATCCACAGTATAATGGAGATTTCCTCCAATTCTCAGTCATTCGCCTCATGTCTCCACTACTCACGGATAATTAGCAGTGACCTGAGTGAAAATATTCTTTAATTATTAACTTCAAGAGCAGTTTTAGCCCCTTAAACCGTGTCTCATTAAGGAATTGGGCTACAGGTCAGTGGTAGAGTACTTGCCTAGCATACTCAAAGATGTAAGGTCAATAAATGGTAGCCTCAAAAAATTGTATTTCTTTGGGCCCCTTTTTTGGTTTGAGGTAACCTAACCCTGAAGCTTCCTCATTTGTCTCAGTATATGTCAAGGGTCTGTAGAATATCTAGTCTTCCTTTTATTTCCTTTATTTTTTGGAGTTAATATACAATATATACCAATATGTTTATTATATTAAATTATATCATATTGTTACCTAAGTTATATATTAATAAAATACATACAACTATCATTAACACAACATCATTTTCCCCTTTCCTCCATCCAATGTTTTCTGTGTACCCGCTTGACTTCTCAAACTCATGTCCCCTACTTGTTTAGTCATTGTTTATATACATATGTATGTATATATTCATAAATATACACAAATACATTTTACATCATATAATCATATATATCATATATACATATTTACATCATATATACGTGTGTGTGTGTGTGTATGTGTGTGTGTGTGTGTGTGTGTGTGTGTAGGTGTGTGTGTGATTTTAGGACTGACCCCTTGGTACCTGGTAATAATTTGTGGGCCTTTTCCCTGTGGAAGCCTATTTCTCTCACTCTCAATATTGTATAGTCCTCTGTAGTCTTTGATGTGGAGGAGTTGTGGCTCCATGAGACTTTTGTCCTTCTCTGTTACCACATCTATTGTTGTCATCATCACTCAGGTCTTTTTTAGGAAGCCACATCATGGAGAGAATTTCTCTGATAAAGTCCTTTGATATTTACTCCAAATGTATACATCTTATATTTATCCATAGTAATCAAAATGGGGACAGAAAAATGATTCCTTGTTTAAGAGAATATGCTGCCCTTTCAGAATGCTGTGGATAAGGTACTGGCACCTATGTCACATGGCTTGTACCTGAGTATGATGACAGATTTAGAAGATCTAAGCCCTTTTATCAATTCCTTGGGCACCTGTGTGCATACACATACACATACACATGCAAACGCACACACAAAGACACACACACACACACATACACACACAGAAAGAGAGAGAGATGTACACAATTCTTAGATAAATAATAGATTTTTAGAACATTTGCTAGACTTTTAGAACTTAGCGATGAAACAGTGGCAATACTGTATTTATACATATAGTGTGCTTGTTTTATAGTATGTTGTGGTTTTAGTTGTACCGGAGTAATTACAATCTGAGTTTTAACTTATTTCTGTATTTATTACCATAGTCACAATGGAGAATAAACAGCAAAATTAAGAAAAACTGTTTAAAAAAATGACAAAACCCAACAGACATGAACAAAACAGTGGTTGCCCCTTGAAATGCAGTATACAATAGTGTCTTCTAGTTTACACATACATGCACATATCTCTGTGTATATTTAGGCATCCACAGCACAGACACACATGCATAAATATCAAAATGTATTCACTAAAAAAAAATTAACACCAATGAAAACTATTCCCCTAAATGGTAACTGTATTAAGAATGTAAACTTTTGTGTTTGAAGAATAAATATTATATTTATGTAAGTACTACATTCATGGCTCTGTCAAAATGTGTTGCTGTTGTTGTTTAATTGTTAATAAATGAAGCAGTGAATCATCACCATTTTAATGAAGCTTCAATCACAGAAGCAGAGTTCACTTTAATTTTATGAGTACATGAGTTTAATTTTAGAATGATTTATGCAAATGGGGTGAGATGTGAGGTGGAGCTCTGCAAGCGAGAGGGCAGCCATGATGGAAAATAGAGGAGTGAAAAGAACTGCTACATCATTTGCTGTCTCAAGGTTCATTGAGAAGCAGCAGAGGTGACAAGGCTGTCTGGGAATTCAAGCATGTACAGTCATGTGTAGAAACATGCCAGCTACCCATGCTGAGGTCTACAAGAACCCTTTTTTCTTCTCAGTAGCAACCTCTGTCTGGGGTTATATCTACCCTCAGAATGTAAAGTGGAACAGAGTACACACATGTAGTAAAAGGGAGAAGAACAATGTCTATCTCTCTACTTCAGTTATAACTGAAGTTCAACAAACATCACTCTACAATGATCCATGAAGAGATTCAATATTCCTTTACTTCTGCATAAGAATATGTCGACAAACACACAGACACACACACACACACACATACACCACACACTCAAACACATACAAATTCACTGCAATCACTGCTCATCAACAACCATCTGTGAAAAACATCTGTACAACCTGCTCCCAGCTCGTCAATAGTGGCAGTGCACCATACTATAGATTTATATCACATAGTAACAGCCAAACACATCTCTTCAGTCCATTTTAACTTCTACATGCAAGAAACTGAGCTTACCATGATTCTAACAATGTGCAGATTCTACATGAAATATAATGAACACCTAATAGTTTATTATATTTCATCCTGTTTTGTAATGTCATCCAGTGTACCCCGACAATAACAACAAAAATTTATTTTTGATAAAATGCTCAGTGGAAGTATTAATCTAGATGTATATTGAAAATGGTTATGTAATTTGTTTCAATTCTATCATTACATAATAATATATGTATTAATATCAAACACACATTTTCATTATGATATACATATGAACAGAATAAATTTATTTATTTAGTAAATGCCCATAGTTTGATGAAGAAGAATTATGATGTAATTTGATTTTTTATGTACTATTAGTCATTGTATTTTAAATTTGAGGGCATATGATCGTATTTTGTCTTTTTGTATTTCACTCAGCAAACTGTCAGTAGTGGTTCAACAAGCACCAAAATTGTTTTAACCACTATACAAGTAATTATGAAAAGAGACAATGTTGTGTCTAGACAGAATTTTGTATTCTAATATATTTTAATCATTAAAGCATATAACATTATATTACAGCTGTATTAGAACAAACAAATTTAAGTGATATATTTTTAAAATATTACCATGTGCAGTACTTCTGGATTGGTCTAGTTTTCTGATACTAGTTGTTATTTTAGACAACACTCTGTGATTTAGGGTAACCTGATTAGTTACATGCTTACATTAACTTTTCAGAACTTTCTACAATAATGTTTTAGCAATTTCGTATGACATAAAACATTTTGTTTACTATTTCTTTGAATAATTTGCTAAACAGAATTTTATTACAGAATGTATTTGCTTTCAATGTACAATACTCCCTTCAGTGAAAACTATCCCCATTTTTCTAAATCAATCAAAGTAATAGTGTCAGGGGTGAGCTCTCTCTCATGACATGGGTCTCAAACTTGGCCAGTCATTGGTCATCCATTCCTTCAATTTCTGCTTCATCCTTACCTCAGTACATCTTGTGGGCAGGACAAATTTGCCCAAGTCCAGCCCTAGTGTTACGTGGGTCCTGAGAAAGGGGGAATGGGAATGACACTGATTCAATAATTGCTCAGGGTCAGTAGTGGATGCAAGCTGTCAGTTAAAATGGTCTTTCTTTGCCTGAGAATTCTCATCATTCTTTCTACTTTTCCTTTATTTTTACATCCTCATTCTTCTCATTCTTTTTTCCTCTCTCACCCAGAGAGCCTGAACCCAGTCTTTTATTTAATAAAGCTGTGTAATCAAGGCTTTGACCATTGTTAATCATCTTTTAGAAACCCTCAAATTTACATACATTTTATTAATATTGGATCATTAGTCCCAACCCCTGGTTGCTTAAAACAGAAACTAAACACGAAGCAAAAGTACATCTCCATAGTTTTTACACAGCCTGTTCTTTATGGGTAACTGGGTACAGCTCTTTCGGTTTCCTGATACAGCAGGCAATATAGTCTTTAGTAAAAACAGAAAGGCGACAGACTACTAAGATTAAAATAATTTCTTACAGAGTTTTAAAATGTATATAAGCAAAGCAGCTAGCTCTTTCTGGTTATCTCTCTAGGTACTTCATATCCATTCCTTCAAGTAGCTAGGAGAACTAAGCACTAAATTTTTAAATTCCTGCTTATCATTCTCTAATTCTCTAATCTTTGTTTCTTTATCCTATCAATTCCATGGACTCATTGCTCTCTTCAGTTGCTATTTGTTTCTGAATCACATACAAGCTTTCCTCCTATTAGAAAAGCCCATCTATAATTTGCTGGGTTTGTAAAGATTCTTTCTTTTCCTACCCATGCCTTTTCTCCTTGAGACTACGTTAACTCTTCATCCTTGATATCTTCAAGTATATCCTTGCTAATTAGTGCAGCAATGATTAGTCCAGAAATTCATGTCTCCTTATAATTTGACCAATTCTGACCAAGTTTGACCAAGTCTTGAAATGAAAAATTTCTACAAAGTACCATGTATGTTTTTATGGCCTCTGTGATTATTTTGTCTAGGTCCTTTCCCATGGTCATAAAATCCTAGTGGAAGGCCTTTTCTCATCTCCCACAGCCTCACAATCACCTCCATTCCTCATTCCCGAGAACCACATCTGTTTCATTCATTATGGAGTGATTTCCTGTTAGAATGGATGAAGCATATTTCGAAGAACAGAGATTGGAAGTAAAACACATAGAAGAGACAGCAAATCAGCTTCAGGCTAATAGCAGCCATCAGCACATGTGGAGATCTGTGGGTGGTGGGCTGTGAGAAGCAGCTGGGTGCCTGGCTGAGCATAGGCCTAGAACCCTAGACCTTTATCAGACAGCAGGTGTTCGGCACTACTCCCAGGCCCTGGTTCTTTTCTTTTAGCTTCCCTCCTCCGCAGCCCCTCCCACAGAGAGGTCTACAGCAGTCACTAGCAACAGTGCCTCAGGCTCTCCCACCTGTAGTTGAGGTATTTCCAAGCTCTCAGACCAAACCAATAGGTGTTATATGCTGCCAGACCCTAACCCACCCCGAAACTGTATATAAGGCCTCTATTCAGGAGAAATAAAAAGATGTGCGAGAATCATCCTGGTGTCTGAGATTTCTGTTGCAAGAGCTGTTAACACTCGGGAAGAGATCTCTCCCAGAACATGCCTGGGACACCAAGCTGCCTCCTTGTCAACTAGATGGCTTCTTATCAGCCAAGCCTGGGCCAGCTCAGCATGGAGAGACAGGTGCAGCACTTGGGAGTGACTAGGCAGTGACAGCAGAGACAGCAGCAGAGGTGGCAGTGGAAGCAGGGGATCTCCCTCCCCCCTGCTAGAATTCTGTCCCCTTGGCTCAGATCCCCACACCAGGCTGGGCTGAAGATCATCGTGGGATACTTTCCAGGACAGGAGATCCACAGGGATCAATGGCCTGGTGGTGCCCTAGAGTCAGGAATTGTGACATATCTCTCTTTATGCAAACATGTCAGACCTGGCACAAATTGTAGGTCAAAATCTGTGTCACTGGTTTGGGGTTAGAATCCCTTCATTGGAAATCTTGCTTGGTTACAGGAGATGGTTAGTTCAAGTTCCATATCCTCCATTGCTCGGAGTATTAGCTAGAGTCACTCTCTGAGATTCCTGAACATTTCCATTGCCCTTGATTTCTAGTGAATCCCAGGGATACCTGCCTCTCCCCATTGATTCCAGTTGTCTCTCCCTCTCTCCTCCACCCACATGAGTCCTCCTGTTCCCATCCCTACACCCATCCATTCTCCTCTCCCCTTGTCTATCCACAATGTCTATTCTATTTCACCTTCTGAAGTGAGATTCATGTGCCCCCACCAACCCTCCTTGTTACTTAGCTTTTCTCCCTATGGATTATAATATGATTGTCATTTATTTTTATGGCTAATATTCACTTATAAATGAGTACATGCTATGTTTATCTTTTTGGCTGGGTTACCTCACTCAGAATGATCATTTCTAGGTCCATCAATTTGCCTGCAAATTTCATGATACCATTGTTTGTAATGATTGAGTAATACTCTACTGGATAAATGCACCACTTTTTCTTTATCCATTCTTTGGTTGAGGGATATCTAGAAAAGGCAAGTTTATGAATGTTTGTCAAGATTCACATTTGATTTTGTATATGTGAGTGTACTGTCCATTTTTTGGTCAGCTTGACACAGGATAGCTTCATCAGAGAGGAGGGACCTTCAGTTGAGAAAATGACTTCATGAGATGTGGCTGTAAAGAGTTTTCTTAATTATTGATCAAATGAAAAGGGCTAAGCCCATTCTGGGTAGTGACACCCATGGGTTTGTGGTCCTGATTTCTATAAAGAATAAAGTTAAGCAATCCATGGGAAGGAAGCCAGTAAAGCATACTCATCCTTGGCCTTGGCATCAGTACTTGGTTCCAGATTCATGACTTACCTGAGTTCCTCTCCTGGCTTCTTTCAATGATCAACTAGACTGTGGAAGTGTAAGACAAATAAACTCTTTCCTCCACAAATTGCTTGTTGTCATAATATTTTATCACAGCAATGGAAACTCTAAGAGATTAAGAAATAATTTGAGTGATAACCAATGAGGCTAATAGTTTATTAGTGGACAAACTAGTATTGAATTTAAGAAAATCCTCAATTCTGGCATGGCAGAAACAAAATAAGGCCATTGAAAATCACTAAGATATCAGAGATATAATAAAGACAAAGGAGAATCAGAAACAATCTCACCTCCTTGTTAACATCACTGTTTGTTTGGAATTACCATCATTTGAACAATATGCATGTGTTTGTTTTTATGCTAACATGAATAAATAGATGATTACCTATTAAAGAAAATATAATGTATTTATCAAACACATTCTCATGTCTCACTTGTTTATATTTTCGGATATTGTGACTTTTATCCAAATCAAGAATCCATACAAACCTAAGAATATAAAAAGGCCAAATATTTACATCCTGTTCACAAAGAGAGACTTTATAACAGTATTGGAATAATGGTATTGTCATAAAATTCACATCAAGTATGATGAAAGTTTACATTTCAATACAAGGCTAAGAAATCCTTTCACTAGAAATATACATGATCTCTTTTCAATATCATATATTGCAAAATAGAAACATAAATTACTAAAATATTGTATAAATCTTTGTTTTATAGGATACTTCATTTGTTTTCATTTTCCTAAAATGCTCTTTAACTCTTTATTCCTTACATGGGATGTAAGGTTACATTTCTTTCCTCAAACACCCTCTGTCCTCTTCACCTTCTTCTTTTTGCCATTTGGCTTCTTCAGACAGACATAATACTCAATCTCCCTCCTTTACCCTGTGCCCTTTACCATCCCTCCTTTTCCCTCTGGTTTTCTTTTCTCCACCCATCATCAAACTCACCTCTCTATTTTCTTCTTCCTTTTGCTTTCTTCTCTTCCCTGTTATTTGCTTTCCTTTCCACTATCAGAAGTTATACTTAATGACTCCTCATAGTATAATCACAATGCAAAATATTATCAACCCGAATAGTTCATGTTTGTTGGAGAATTCTGTTATGCTATGTACATAAAATAATTCCTTATTAGTAAGTTCTAATTTACCAGTAATAGATTAGTTGGATGCTAATATTCTTAATCACCTGAGTACATAATTTCCACCAAATAAGTGTAACCTGATTTAAATAAAGTCATGTTTAATGTTTTCCTTATTTTGCTATTAAAAATATGATCAGAAAAGGGGTATTTTAAACTACACTTATTTTAAATTTCTGGTAAAAGTGTCTACTGTTTTTAAGACAAACAAGGTCATTCAAATAAGTATACTTAATCACTATATAACCTTGAAAATATTTTTACTGATATTTAAATATAATTAAGATTGATTTTTTTTCTAATAAATTTCCATCAATCATATTGATTATAATTAAACCCAATTACTAACGTTTGTTTCTATAGTGTGAACTTTGAAGTTTAGCAGCTTGAATTTCAAATATTAGCCTTCAACAAAAGCTCTTGAACTCAGTTTCTGTCCCCTCTCAGTGGTCCCACTGAAACAGTACCAATACTGATCACTCACCCGATTTAATATGGAAGGAAATGCAACTAATTAGTGAAGAATTTTGCAGTTGGAAAATGTAATAGTTCAATGATATTACATTGTGTGTAGCAGTAGAAGGTCAAGGACTATAACTAAAACACCTGATAGACATGCTGTCCAGCATCCTCATGGGAAAACAGAAAGTGCAGAATTAATGGTGGGTTATGTCCTTAAATTCAAAACAAGTTAATGAGGGCAACTGAGTATATTCTTTAATGGGTATCTCTGCTCCATGGACGTTTCCTGATGTTTTGCTTTACTTACAAAACAACTATGTATAGTTTATGAATAGAAGTGATAAGTGAAGATAGGATATTAGAACACTATGTGTCTTGATTTAATAAAGTTACAATTAGAACAGCATAAAATTACAATTACCAACATCTTTGCAAAAATAATGTGGCAGTATTATGTCAATGATAGAAAAGAATCCATAAGACATCATTTAAAAATAATACCTCATAACTAAAAAAGTCAAATAGCCTATCAATTTGAGAAGGCAGGGACATAGGAGGGATTTGATGAAAGGTCACTGTGATAGGACAGAAAGAAGACATGAAGGGAAAGGATGTGATGTAATTCTATCTCAATTAAAAGACATTTTTAAAAAAGAAGAAGAAAAAAGTCTCTGGCATGGGCTGGAGAATTGGTTCAGTGGTTCAGAGCAGCTGCTGTTTTCCCTGAGGATGGAGGTTCAGATCCTAGTATTAAAGAGGCCTGTTAAAACCACCTTCATTTCTAGGCTCATGAGGGCTCTCTGACCCCTCTTTTGGCCTCCACAAGCACAAGGTACAGGCACTTGCAGCACAGTTACCCATATTTACTCATATATACCACAGTTACTCTCATATACACAAAATAGATATAAACCTTTAAATGGAAAGCATTTCTTTATTTGAAAATACCACTATCTCCAAATCTACCGTGGTATCTCCGACTTGACAAATCATTAATAATCAAATTTCACATTAAGCTGTTTACTTTGCAAAAGTGCAAATGGTTTTAACATACATTATTCAAGAGCTTTTATCCTGGTATAGTACAATTGTTCTCTTTAACTCAACAATTAAATATAATTTACTATAGAAATCATGTTCAACAATTTAATACAGTACTTTAGAGGTAAGACACCCTGAAGTCCACAACTGTGGCAGATGGTGTTCTTCTGGGATGTAATTGGTGTTAGATACAGTTTCAGCATCCCCCTTTCTTTCCATTTTGGTCTTGTCTATTCAACGTCATGATGGAACATAGCTTTCCCGTGATGGCAGCTAATATTCTGAAAACCTTCATGGGCATACTTTTAACATGCTGTAGTATGTACTTTTTGTTCCTATTTTATTTGAAGATAAAAACAAAAACCTCCATACTTAGTTTGTATATACTTGAAAAAAAGTCTCACTGATAGAGAATAAAATGTAAGCACATACAGAGAGACACATATATAACAGTAAACATCTAGTTTACTGGCCAAATAGATTTTAAAATATTAGATAGACTTTCACTATTAAAAAATTTGGAATTGGAAAAAATGGCAGCCTACAGATTGAGAAAGGCTCTCCACTAACACTACAACAAAGGGCTAATAGCCAAAGTATGTAAAGAACTCAAGAAGTTAAACTCCAACAAACTAAATCAACCAATTTTTTTAAAATGTGGTATGTAATTGAACAGAAAATTCTCAATAGAGGAATATTTAATGGCCTAGAAGCACTTAAAGAAATGTTCAATATCCTTCATTATTAGGGAAATCCAAACCAAAACAACCATGAGATTCCACCTTATGACAATCAGAGTGGCTAAGATCAAAAACCCAAGCAACAGCAAAGGCTTGCAAGAGTGTGGAGAAAGGGGAACACTCCTCCATTGCTAGTGAGATTGCGAACATGTGGAACCAGTCTGAAAATCAATCCGGTGATTTTTCAGAAAAAATAGAAATAGTTTTACCTAGAGAAGCAAGTATACTACTTCTGGGCATACACCTAAAAGATGCTCAATCATACCATCAGGACACATGCTCCACTATGTTCATAGCAGCTTTAGTGTTAACAGGCAGAAACTGGTAACAACCTAAATGTCTCTCAACCAAAGAACAGATTCAAAAAATGTCATTAATTTATACAATGTAATACACTATTCAGCTATTAAAAACAGAGAATTGTGCAGGCAAATAAATGGAACTAGAAAATACCATCCTGAGTGATGTAACCCAGTTGCAAAAGACATACATGGTATATACTCACTCACTAATTAGTGGATATTAGTCATAAAGTATAGGATACACTTGATACACCCTCCAAGACAAAATGAAGTTAAACAAGAAGGGAGGCCCAAGCAAGGATGTTTGAATCTCACTTAGAAAGAAGAATAAAATAGTCTTAGGAGGCAGAGGAAGGGAGGAAAATGGGTAGGAGAGGAAATGGGAAGGAAAATGGGAGGTGGTTAAGATCATGTGTTAAGGGGAGACAAGAAAGAGGGCCAGAGGGCCAAGATAATCAATGGAAATCAGAAGCTGCCTGGTTTATGGGCTGAGGGTGGGGTGGGAATAATCTCTAGAAGGTCTCAGAAACCTGAGATGACAGAGTCTACTAGGAGTCAATGTGAGGAACCTTACCCAAGATGTCTAACATTGGGGTCGATGAATCTGAAGAGGCCACCTTCCTTAGCCAGACAGGATCCAAGAAATTCTGGGACAGAGATGGATCAGAGACCTAAGGAATGGCCGACCAATTACCAGCCCAAATTGAGATCCATCCAATGGGCAGCCACCATTTTCTGGCTCTATTAATGATACTCTATTATGCTTAGGACAGGAGCCTAGCATTAACTGTCCTCTGAGAGGCTTTGCCCAGCAGGTGATTGAAATAAATGCAGATAACCACAGCCAAACTTTGGACTGAAGTCCTGAACACTTATGGAAGAGTTGTGGGAAGGATTAAAGCACTGGAAGGGAATAGGACCTTCACAAGAAATCTAACAGACATATCTAACCTGGACCCCTTGGGAGATCTCCTAGACTATGCCCACAACTGAGCCCCAAGCAAACATGGGCTAGACTAAGGCCCCTGGCATATATGTAACAAATGTTCAGCTCAGTCTCCATATCACTAATCCCAACAACTGTAATGGGGGCTGTCCCTAAAGCTGTAGCTTGACTGTTGAATCCATCCTTCAGAAGGATTGCCTTGTCTTGCCTCATTGAGGAAGGTTGTGCCTGATTCCTCAGAGAATTGAGGTTCAAGGGTCAGGGAGAGATACTCAGAGGAGGTCCACATGCTCAAAAAAGGGGAAGGGGATGGGGTGAGGAACTCTGTAAGGGGGGCCAAGAAGGGGGCAGCATTTGGAATGTAAATAAATAAATAGGAAACATGTTTTAGTTTTTTGCTAGCTAAGCAGTACATGTTGATATTAACATGTAAATAAATGAGCCCAAAAAAATAATCCTGAAATGTCTGATCTACCCAAATTATCCTAGATTTTTCCCAGTGAAAAACTTTGGGAATTGAAACCTATTTAAAATGACTTTTGCATGACCAATAATCTTAGAATATTTTTGTTATTTAAATTTTCTGGTTTATACATTCATCTTCTCATTCCTATTACTTTGTTGGGTTTGTTTGTATTTTATGATGGGAGTTATATAATATTCCCAATTTCCAGATATTTCAACTCACTCTTTTCACTAAGCAAAATTAATTTGAACAAATATATTTACGAAGTTTATACTGAGACGAATGCCCAAAACTGTGTCTGATTCTTTGAGTTTCGCACTTTCTGGGGCATAGACTTAAAACCTATCACTTTTGTCCTGTTTTCCCCGATACTATTTGTAACAATCTTGACTAAAATTCTCCATGACTACTTACCACGATGAATGATCCACAGCAGTTCAGACATTTTATGACAGTTAATTTTCAGAAATAAACTGAAGTATTACATCTTCTATTTCTACATATGAGCACACAGACACCAAGAGATTGAAATTTAATGACCTGTTCATTGTTGAGAGTGGCGTGTTGAATTCTCCCACTATTATTATGTGAAGTGCAATGTGTGCTTTGAACTTTAGTAAAGTTTCTTTTATGAATATGGGTGCCCTTGCATTTGGAGCATAGATGTTCAGAATTGAGAGTTTATCTTGGTAGATTTTTCCTTTGATGAATATGAAGTGTCATTCCTTATTTTTCTTGATGACATTGATTGAAAGTCAATTTTATTCAATAGTAGAATGGCTACTCCAGCTTGTTTCTTGGGACCATTTGCTTGGAAAATTGTTTTCCAGCCTTTTACTCTGAGATAATGTCTGTCTTTGTCACTGAAGTGGGTTTCCTTTATGCAGCAAAATGCTGGGTCCTGTTTACATATCCAGTCTATTAGTCTATGTCTTTTTTATTGGGGAATTGAGTCCACTGATGTTAAGAGATATTAAGGAAAAGTGATTATTGCTTCCTGTTATTTTTGTTATTAGAGCTGGAGTTATGTTTGTGTAGCTATCTTGTTTTGAGTTTGTTGAAAGAAAATTATTTTTTGCTTTTTCTAGGGTGTAGTTTCCCTCCTTGTGTTGTAGTTTTTCATCTATTATCCATTATAGGTCTGGATTTGTGGAAATATATTGTGCAAATTTGTTTTTGTCATGGAATATCTTGGTTTCTCCATCTATAGTCATTGAGAGTTTTGCTGGATACAGTAGCATTTATGTTCTCTTAGGGTCTGTATATCATCTGTCCAGGATCTTCTGGCTTTTATAGTCTCTGTTGAGAAGTCCAGTGTAATTCTGATAGGTCTGCCTTTATAAGTTACTTGACTTTTTTCCCATACTGCTTTTAATATTCTTTCATTCTTTCTTTGTGCATATATTGGTGGGATTATAAGTTGGTACAACCAGTCAGGATTTCTCTGGAAATCATTTTGATGGTTTCTCAGAAAATTGAATATAGTATTACTTAAGGACTTAGCTAAAACACTCCTGGACATATACCCAAAAGATACTCCAACATATAACAAAGACACATACTCTACTATGTTCATAGCAGCCTTATTTATAATAGCAGAAGCTGGAAAGAACCCAGGTGTCTTTCAACAGAGGAATGGATACAGAAAATGTAGTATATTTACACAATGGAGTACTACTCAGCTATTAAAAACAATGAATTCATAAAATTCTTAGGCAAATGAGATGGAACTAGAAAATATTATCCTGAGCGAGGTAACTCAATCACAAAAGAACACATAGTATGCAGTCACTGATAAGTGTATATTAGCCCAAAATCTCGAAATACCAAAGATACAACTCTCAGACCACATGAAGCTCAAGAAGAAGGGAGACTGAAGTGGGAGTGCTCTGGCCCTTCTTAGAAGGAATAACAAAATACTCACAGGAGGAAATATGGAGACAAAGTGTGGAACAGAGACTGAAGGAGGGGCCGTCCAAAGACTGCCCTACCTGAGGATCCACCCCATGGACAGTCACCAAACACAAACACTGTTGTAGATGTCCAGAAGTGCATTATGACAGGAGCCTGATATAGCTGTCTCTTGAGAGGTTCTGCCAGAGCCTGACACATACAGAGGCAGATGCTTGCAGCCAAGCATTGAACTGATCATGAGGTCCCCAATGGAGGGACCCCATTAGTTAGAGGGAGGACTGAAGGAGCTGAAGGGGTTTGTGGCCAAAAAACAATACCAACCAACCAGAGCTTCCTGGATCTAAAGAGCCAGCCTGGGAACACACATGGAGAGACCTATGGCTCCAGCAGCATATGAAATAGAGGATGGCCTTGTAGGGCATTGGTGGGAGAGGAGGCCCTTGGTTCTGTGAAGGCTAGATGCCCCAGGGTGAAGAAATCAAGGACACAGAGGCCATGCTGGTTTGGTAGGTAGGGCATACCCTCATAGAAGCAGGTGGAGGGGGAATGGGATGGGGGCTTCTGGGAGATCAAATGGGAATGGAGGATAATATGTGATTTATAAGTAAAGAAAATATCCAATAAAAAAGAATTTTAAGGACAATGACATAAAACAATTAAGTTGACTCACAGGAGTTGGAAGCCACCAGTGTTTGATGCAGGAGGCAATTTTTTCAGGTTTGACTGACTGTTCCCTGAGATTTCACTCTAGTTGGTAATGATATCCATCATTCATTGCTTACCTATATCTCAAGAGTCTCCTCAGCTCAGTCTCCTGCATTTTCAGTCACCCAGATTAGAGGTCACTCCAAATAGTTCCAAAATAGATTGTTTACTGTTTGGAATGGTTTTGATTATTTTCCACATATAACTAAGCAATTCTACTTTTCCTTCCTTGCCATGTCTCTCCTTCATTTTTGTTCACATAGTTAAATAGGCTCTCTAGTACTAATTTGCCATACCCATCCACTTGAATGCTGTACTTTCTTCCTCTCCTCTTCATGATGAAGTCTAAAGATGTTAACTTTATGGTTATAACGAAATATTGTTATATAGAAATAGTTCCCAGGACATTTCATTGCCAGCCTTCCAGAGTCGCGTGAAGCCCATGTTTCTGAGCCACCAACTTTATTCCCCTCCTCTGTCCTTTTAATCAGAGCAACACATATTCCCATCTAGTGTTCGTGCACCTGACTGATCACTCACTGTCGTTTTCATAGAAAATTCTCTTGTTTATGCTTAAAAAGGAATGTCTTCTGTTTCCTTAAGAACATAGACATCATTGTCCTCTTTATATAATACTTAGTTTGCTGTTAAACTATACACATAGCTGAGAGTATGAATACTTATAGAAGTCAGTGAAGACAAAGGTCATCTTTGAATATTTGTATGCTAGAAAGGAATGACGTGGCATTTTTCAGTGACACTTGAATTGAAACAGCAAGTTCCTCAGACTTTATAAACAGAGGTTGAAGGAAATAAGGGCATAAGTAGTTATTTTTTTTCTCTTGAGTGACAATTTTTTTTATTGGATATTTTATTTACATTTCATATGTTGTCCCCTTACCCCATCCCCCACCCACCCGGGAACCCCCCCATCCCTTTACCCCTCCTCCTTCTTCTATGTGGATGTAACCCCCACCTACCCCCCACTCCCACTTCCCCACCCTCAAAATTCCCACCCCCTGGGGTGTCCAGCCTTCATGAGGTCAAGGATCTCATCTTCCACCTGTGACCAGCAGGGCCCTCCACTCTTACATATTCAGCTGAAGCCCTGGATCCCTCCATATGTGCTCCCAAGCTGGTGGTTAGGACCCTGGGAGCTGTGGTTGGTTGGTATTGTTGCTCTCCTCATGGGGCCACAAACCCTTTCAGCTCCTTCAGCCCTCACTCTAACTCCTCCATCGAGAACCTCATGATCAGTTCAATGGCTAGTTGTGAGCATCTTCCTCTGAATATGTCAGACTCTTGAAGGCCTCTGAGGAGACATCCATATCAGACTCTTATCAGCATGCACTTCCTGACTTCCACATCAGCATCTACCTTTGGTGACTGCACATGGGATGGATACTCAGGTGGAAAGGTCTTCAGATGGTCCCTCCTTCAGTTTCTGTCCCTCACTTTGTCTCCATATTTGCTCCCTTGAGTATTTTGTTGCTCCTTCTAAGAAGAACTGAATCACCCCCACTTGGTCTTCCTTTATTATGAGCTTCATGTGGCCTGTGAGTTGCATCTTGGGCATTTCAAGGTTCTGGGTTAATATCCGATAATCAGTGAGTGAATATCATGTGTGTTCTTTTGTGATTGGCTTACTTCACTCAGGATGATAATTTCTAGTTCCATCCATTTACCTAGGAAACTCTCGAATTCATTGTTTTTAATACCTGAGTAATACTCCATTGTGTAAATATACCATGTAGTTATTCAAGGAAGGCTTATACAGTTTAATCCTCAGGATATCTATGTTTAATGATAAATCTATACATTTTGCCACACTGCTTATACTAGGTTGGATTTTGTTTCTTGCTGCTGTGATGATGAAAGTAGGATAAAGAGAAGAAAGATATATTTTGTCTCACTCGACCAAGAGACACCAGCCCATCCTAGAGAAGACATCAGAGAAGCTCAGCGAGAAAGAGACATGGCTCAGAATGCCATACATTTCCTGACCAGGAAAGCAGTGCAAGTGCAACCTTCAAAGGCCTGTTCCAAGTGACACTTCTTCAAGCCAAAACCAATTCCCAAAGGTAGCACAATCTCCCAATCCTACACTACCAGTAAGGGGCCAATTATTCAATTACATGAGAAATTGAGGTTTGTGTTGGCTAATTTTGATTGTCAATATATCTATATCTAGAATCAACTAAAATCTAAGTTGCTGGGCATGTCTGTGAGGAATGTTCTTTTTCTTTAATTAATTTTATCTTTTACTTATTCACTTTATATCCTGCTCATTGCTTCCCCCTCCCCCCCCCAGATCCACAATCCTTCCCTCAGCCATTCCCTTCTCCTCTGAGCATTTGGGGTCCTCCCTGGGTATCCTCCTACCCTGGCACTTCAAGTCTCAGTCAGGCTAGGCTCTTCCTCTCCCACTGAGGCCAGACAAGGCATCCCAGCTAAAATAACATATCCTACATACAGGCAACAGCTTTTGGGATAGCTTGTGCTCCAGTTGTTCGGAAGCTACATGAAGACCAAACCACATATGCTACATATCTGCAGGAGGCCTAGGTCTAGCCGATGTATGTTCTTGGGTTGGTGGTTCAGAGTCTGAGAGACTCAGATGTTCAGGTTAATTGACTCTGTTGGTATTCCTGTGGAGTTTCTATCCCCTTCAGATCCTGCAGTCCTTCCTCCTATTCTTCCATAAGTTTCCCCAAGATGCATCCACTGGCTGTGGGTGATTGTATCTGTCTGGGTCAGTTGCTCTGTGGACCCCTTTGGAGGTCTCCTGTCTGTTCTTAATCAGTTTATTTATGAAGCAGATTAAACAACCTTTAGTTTGGGCTACACCTTTGGATGGCAACACACCTAAAAAAAAGGAAGGAAGAAAAAAAGAAACTTTTGTTGTTGTTGCTATTGTTTTTGCATTTTTTCCTACCAATTATGAATCTCAGTGACACGTTTGTCTATCCTATTGCTGTGGTTGTTATCAAATGCAACTTCATCAGGATTTCAACATAGACTGACAACTACCTGCCTTCTAACAGACCTCAAGGTCACTAAGGCCAGGTTTTGAGTGCTCAGACAAAAGCCCTGGAGACTGAACAACAGCTGGATTCATGGCCTGTCCATTGTGAGACAGACATTGTTGGAATGCTCAGACCATATCTTATAAGACAATGTAATACGATCATTTATGTTCCACAGGAGAAAACTGACAAAGACAACTCAGAGAGGAAGCTAACAGTGATTCAAAAAAGTAGGACTCACAAAATATTTTTAAATACGTATAATTATTAGTTTTCATTCTCTCTCTCTCTCTCTCTCTCTCTCTCTCTCTCTCTCTCTCTCTCTGTACGTGTGTATGTATGTGTGTGTGTATGTGTGTGTGTTTGTGTGTTTTACCCCTTACCCTATTCGTACTTCGTATCATCCAGTATTTCTATGATAACATCAAATAAAATTATTGGTTTTATGTATTAAAATGAAAATTAAATATATTCAAACTAAATTCATTTTTAAGAGCCATTTGGTGAATCATTTGACTTTGTTTTCCTAGGAAATCAAACTATGGTGTCATGTTGGCTATCTACTGCAGGGTATGGAGACTCCTTTTAAGAATCCTTTCTTTTTCCAGTGAGATATCCTTAGAGAACAGCAACTGCTGAATTCTTGGCCTGTCCATTGTGAGACAGATGTTGTTGGACTGTTCAGAGCACATCTTATATGATAGTCTAATAAATCAGTTCAGTTCTGTTACAACACTGACTAAGAATCAACTCAGAATGAACTCAACAGTGATTCAATAAAGTAGAGTACCTTTTGCAGATGGTTATCAATGGGAAAAAATATTTTATTTTATTATTTTTCCATAGACTTCTGTTTGATTTGTAATGAGAGATAGAAAGGATGGGGAACTGGATGAGAGTTGAGGTAGGGAGGAAACAGGCGGAACTAGAAGAAGAGAAACTA
The DNA here is from genome assembly GCF_004785775.1 of Grammomys surdaster. Classification (NCBI taxonomy): domain Eukaryota; kingdom Metazoa; phylum Chordata; class Mammalia; order Rodentia; family Muridae; genus Grammomys; species Grammomys surdaster. Next base: position 14,774,570 of record NW_021604622.1, read on the forward strand.
TTATTATGTTATGTTATGTTATGTTATGTTATGTTATGTTATGTTATGTTATGTTGTTATATTGGATGACACAAATTTTTTTTATAAAATGTAAAATGATTTTAAAGCAAAGCTTAAGCATATTAATAAACAGAAAAACTAAATTAATGTGAATAGGGTTAAATGCAGGATTTATAAATAAATTAGAACTTCAAAACTAGAAACTGCCTCATTAACTCTTTGTAAAATGAACATTATTTCCACTTACAGTAATAAATAATGAAACAACTATCATAAGCCTTGAGTAGCTTACTCAAGTCCAAATTCTCATTAGGCTTCATTCTTACTACAGGATATATGTGTGCAGACTGAAGAGCCGTTTATACACACACACACAGACACAGACACACACACACAAAAAAACACACACACACACAGACACACAGATACACGAAGACACATATACACACAGACACATACACAGACACATATACACATACAAACACACACACACAGACACACAGACACATATATACACACACAGACACACACACAAACACAGGAGCACACACACACACAGACACACACACATGCACACACACAGAGACACACACACATACACACACACAGACACACAGACACACACACAGACACACACAGACACAGACACACACACATGGAAAAGAGAATGGTTGCATAATATCTTGAACAATATAGATATAAATTATACTACTTTACATATGCACCAGAAAAATAGGTTAAATGTTGTTTTATTGAACATAGAACAATATAGTATTTAGAAGACATAAAAATGTATTCTGTGACTATCATGCAAAATATTCATCATGCCTGGTACATGATATAACACAGATTAAATCACCTTTAACTTAATAAAGTTAGATTCTCAAGAGATTAATTTAAACTCAAGTCAGAATGTGACTGAGTGGATGAAAATTCAATTTTATATAGTGATTTTTATAATATTTTAAGCTTAAGCATTCATATATATAATCATGACTTCATTTTATATATAGTGTTATTGATACATGTTATAGCTACTATAAATATAAAACAAAAACTGATAAAAATCTTTAAGCTTTTAGGTTCATGAACATCCATCATTGACATTAATAATGTTATAATGTAATAGCGAATCTAAAATAATTATTTATTCAAGTTTGTCTCATTTATCCGTCAAGCATGTGAATGGTTTAGTTAATAAAGACTGCCAATTCTATTTCAAACTTTAGTTAGTTTGGATAATTTTAGATCATATCCTTGGATAATAAGGATATCTATAAGTTTGTTAATTCTGGAAATGCATAAATAACAGTAACTAGTAGAATCCTATCAGTCTACTGAGATGAGAAGAAGATGAAGAGGAGATGCTCTGAAATGAGAAGAGAAATGACAAGGAACCAAGTAAAAGACAGTAAGAGCTTAAGCATTTCAACTTTTGTCCCATTTTCATTTATATTTGAAACATCTCACAGAGCAAGACAGACATATGGCAAAGCCCAAGAAAAAGTGAAAACAAAAATAATTTTCAAACCAACCAGGACATGACTATATGATTTTCTTATAAGAAAATGAATATATAAATCCTCTTAGACAGTCTATCTAATGAGATCAGTATTCTGTACAGGCCACTGACAATCTATTCTATATGGAGTCATCAATAATAGTCTTCCATTTAACTAGACAAAACCATGTAACATTATATGAGATAGTATCTATACCATAGTCTCTATAATATTTCAAGCAATTCAAAGAAAGCTCCACCTCAAATATAATATTTATATTAAAGCACCTTATTAAGTTTTATAATATCTTCCCTGCAGTATTTTTTTCCTTATCATAATATATGACTTCCCTTTTCCTTACATCTTAAAATAATTAGAATAGCATTTTCATAAGAAGAAAATTACCTTTGATTCTCAAAAGATAAGAATCTACTGGTTTACGAGACTGTATTCTAAAACATTTCTCATCAGGATATCAAAAGATTGTTTAAAATGAGTAGTTACATAACCCAAACACTTATATATACCTTTTTCCAAACTTCATGACAAACCATTTTTATTACAATATTCTACCATCATTCTTGTACTCCATTAACATGACCTGCTTCCACTGTAGCTGTTAAAATCCATCATTTGTCTCTCATAGAATACTATGGAGGCAGGAATTCTCATCTACTTAAGATTCTACCTTGCAAATATTTGTTCCCAGGCAATTTATTTTGATTGACGACTGTAAATATTTGTACTTTCAGTTTACTCATGATAAAAAATTCATAGATTATTTATTTCATCAGCAGGTACTAGATTTAGCCATAGATAACAGTTTTTTGGTTTTTAAGATTATTACTAACCCTTCCAACTTATCTCAATAAGTATGAATATAACATTAAATGTGTAAGTATAGATTATTATTTAAATAATTTATTGTCAATGAGAGATCAAAATGACATTCCAAAGAGGTGTCAATTAAAATTTTAACTGCAATTCTGTAACATAATGATGAATTAATTTATTACCTGATGAGTATCTAATCTTAAGGTGTATTTCCCCAGGATCAGTTTTGTCCACTGAAATCTGACCTATATTCTCTAAAAATAGCATTCATTGATAGTCTTCTCTTAATAGATTCTATGAATTCTAAGCCTTGTGATACATAGAGAGTAATCAAAAATATGTATATGCTTGCACTTAATTGCTTTATATTTTCTAATCAAATGATTGGTGCTTTTCCATGTTACAGTATTTATTGTAGCTCACTCCTACAGTAGTTACATAAAATTAAAGTACATCTTCACAATTAAGGTTTTTTTCTTAGTTATATGAACTTTCATATAAAATTTCTGATTAGATAGTGTACAAACCATTAATCCTAAAAATAATTTAAAATGAGCACAATTTATAAGTGTATATGATGAAGGTTACTTTTCTTTCAGATTCTAGTTATATTAACTTGGCTTATGAGTATGCATAGCAATACAAATGGTCATAATATTCCACTTGATTTTTGCAAGAGCTAATATAGTTACTGGTTAGTTTATCAAACTGGTAAATCATCAGAACTGATTATGTACATGCATGTATATTTCTGCAGATATTGTCATTTTGTAGATAATTATTTACCTAATTTTATACAGATAAACATCAATAGTTACAAAGAATAATTTTATTTTTATTGCTACCTTTTGACACTTCGTATCTTTAAAAGTATTACTTTAACACACGCTTTTTAAAGTGTATGGTTATGTAACCACAGATATATTTGGCTTGGTGATTTTATATTTATTTTCCTATCATTTAGTTTTATTTTATTATAAAAAAATTTGTAGTATGAGTCAAATTGTACTAATATGTGTTTTCTATTGTGTCTGTGTAATCCTTAAATCCTTACTGACAAACTTTATTTGTAATGCTGACACACTTTTACTTTTTTTCCAATTTCTTTTATGGCACTCACCTTTTACAATTTTCTGTGCCTTCTTGCCTTGCATTGCTTTGGCAACTTTTAAAATAGCTTTTAGTATTTGGCTCAATAATATAAGAAATGATGAGGGACACAAGGCACCAACTTGATATATCTTGTTACCAAATCAAACATTGATTACTGGCATAGTGTTACATATAAATAAGTTGGGGAGTTTACATTAAATAGTTGGCCACAGGAGTCCCAGGGGCATCCCCCCTAAAAATCTGAACTGTTTCCAAGGCTGTAGGTTTCACTCCACAACAGCAAGGGTCCATCGCTGAAGATAAGATCTACACAACTCATTTGAAGGTGAAGATATCAAGCTTGTGCCTACAAGGATTTCACCACTATGTTTATTACCCTTGGTATAGGAAAGTACTCTGCACATTAACAAAAATGAAATGTGAATAAGCCAATCATAAACCATTTTTATCTGAATGATGTCCTTCCTGCAAGATACAATAGGGCAACCTTAGCACAGAGCTTAGCACAAACCAGCCAATACCTGATTGACTTAATATACACTCCTAGAAATGGATGCTGTACTCAATAATTCTTGGATGACTTGGAACCAGAGACAAGATAGCTCAGGGACATCCTAAAACCAAATACTGCTGCTATTCAATAAAGGCAGATAGCAATAAAATGATTCCTAATGGTATTCTCTTTTATTTATGGGTCAATGCTTTGCTAATACATCATCAGGGACACTTCTTTCTACATCAGATGGGGATAATTACGAAGACCTAAAGCTAGATGTTTTGTAGAGACTAATAAATGGAACACACAGCACTGAAGGATATGTGTCTTGTCTTTGCAATCCTTCCCCTCAGGCCTCAGGGAACATCTCAGAAGAGAAGTTAGGAAGAGTGTAAGAGGAGATCTAGAATATCAACTAAGCAATGTCATCAGAATTGACATGACCAAAGATTATATGAACTCACAGAGACTAAGGCAGAAGGCACAGGGCCTGCAATAGTCTGCAGTATGCCCTCTGTGTTGTGACAGTATTGTTTTATCACATGTGTTATTTTGTTGTATTTTCAATTATCTCTTAGAGTTTGGTTGTTTTTCTAATAAGAGACAGAAGTGATATGAGTCTGGGGAGGGACAGAGAGGAGCTGACGGAAAGAAAACCTAATCAAGATGTATAATATGTAAGCAACAAATCTATTTTCAATAAAAGATAAAAAGAATAAAAATAACCTTCACTATTTGAGTTTTAATTTTTAACTTCTGTCTATTTAATGAATAATAGATAATAGACATACTTTGGTTTTCAATAAAACTTACTCTATTTACTCTCTGGCTGAAAAATGAAAGGTATTTTTAATTTATTCTTTATGATATTCATACTCATCTATATTTGGTATTATTAGTTTATTATGAAGTACAAATTGGATTCCTTTAGTTATTTAATATTCATCAGTTTTTGTCTCTGTATGAATGTGTTTCTGTATGTGTGTATATATGTATTTGTGTGTGTATGTGTACTATATATCTATGCAATTGCAAGCATATTGCTTGCCACCCTGTGATTGGGAGAGCAATTGAAAACATTTATGAGTCTTTCTGTTCTTCAACGTTTATGAGCAATGGTCTCATCTTTTATATTATGCTACACAATATATTTCAGACTCATTGACCTTTGAGCTAGGAAATTCTTCTGTTTCTACTTCCTGATTCTCTGTGGGAGTTTTTGAATTGCAGGTGGGTGATAATACATCTAGACTAGGGTATTGAAGTCAGGATGGCAGGTTTATGTGGCATATACATTTACCATCTGAAGGCTCATTTTTAGCTTATATAAGATTCCTTTTTACTTTAATTTAAATATATTTTCTTATAATTGCATATATGAGTAATGAAATTATAATAGGTCCATACTTCTATTATTGTTTTTTTTCCTGTGTCTACAATAATATCCAAATTTGATGACATTTTCCATTATAATAATTGATACATATAAACACATATGTATATACATATTCATTAATATGCACATATAGACACATGAATATATATACACACTATTGAATATATACTAAAAATGAATATATATTAAACACACACTGTTGTATCCATTTAATATTGTTACCATGTACATACATTTGAGACTGAGAACATGGGATTCAGTAAGGTATCAGAGAAATAATTGCTGGACAAAATTTTTGTTTTTCTCTCAGCAATCACTGACTCCTTAGAGCTCCTGATTTACATATGGAGTCTTGTGTAAACTGCCCCATGGACCTTCACATGTTGACTGATGATGTCATTGCTTAGGTCTTGTTGAGGAACCACATGGTTGAAAACTTATGGGTAAAACAAACCATATCATGGAGCAGAAATCATTGAACTCTGGCTTTTAAAAATATTTTTGCTCTCTTTTCTACAATGTTTCCTGAACTTTTCCTGTATAAGCTTAATTGTAAATTGACTGATTGGCGTAGGGGACAATATAGTCATTTGTTCCATGCATGTTGACTAGTTGCAGTATTCTGATTGACTCCATCTATGGAGAAAAAAAAAACTTATTTATTAGGGCTGAGCCAACAAGAAACTTTGGTGTGAGAATATATTTTACAGCAGTTTAAATTATACCAGTTAAAGAAAAATGGCTCTAATAAGTTTTTCTTTAGGGACAGTGATCTCTCCAGCCACAGGTAGTTCTAAGTACACAGTACAGACGTGTATTTCTTCTGATTGAGATGGCCTAAAGTCTAATTAGCCAATTTTGGATTACTCTGATATAAAAGAAAATTGAACCATTGGAGATATTTTGCTAGTCTGGAGATATCTTGCTAGTCTGGTCAGTTTTGTGGTTTATAATGTTTATGGTTAGATAGGACTATAATTACATTTATACCTTCGAAAATAACTGATCATCAAGAAAAGGGGCACCCAGTTCAATTTCAACCTATTTTCCTATGTCTTGTGTTCTAAGTGTGTGGTAACTTTAAGAATGGGTCACACCTTAAAATTATGGGAAGCAAGAATCCTCCACAGGATCAAGCACTTTTCTTCCCATTAATACCACATAAAGCAATCCTCTGCTACATATGCAGCTGGAGCTATGGACCCACCATACACACACACACACACACACACATCAAGTTACTGCAAGACTAGGCACATTCTCTCCTATTGAGGAGAGACAATGTGGTCCAGTTAGGAGAATGGAATCCACAGGCAGGCAACCAAATTAGGGACAGTCCATGCCTAAATTGTCGGGGGACCTACATGAAGACCAAGCTGCATGTCTGCTAAATATACATGGGGGACCCTCAGTACAGCAAATGACTGCACTTTGGTTGGTGGTTCAGTCTCTGAGAGCCCACAAGGATCCATGTTAGATGACGATGCTGTTAGTCTTTCTGTGGAATCCCTGTCACCTTCAGGTTCCTCAGTCCTTTCCCCAAGGGATTATGTCTCTGACTAGAGTCATATAACAAAAGAGCTCCCTACAGTATTTCCTGCTTTACAGTTTCTTGTGGCAGAATATAAGTGAATCTAATTGGACATCTCAAGTTGCCTTCTTCCAAAATTAGGATAACTCAATTTAAAAATTTAAGTTGAGGTATAGTACTTTTAATGGTTATTTTCTATATTTTCATTTTAAAGTATATATTTTGTAGTGCTTGTTCATCATGCCAGCACACTAAAGACTGAGTTGTATCTGATATAGTCATCTTTCTCTAACACTGGCATGCTTTTCTTTCCAATACACACATTTACACACACACACACACACACACATTCATATACACACACACATACCCACATACACGTGCACACACCACAACACAGAACAAATTAAACAAGTAATAATGCTTTCAAATGTTATCCCCCTATCATATCTCCCCTCCCCTGCTTCTATGAGGGTGTTTCCCCAACCACCCACCGACTCCCCCCTCCCTGCCCTCGAATTTCCCTACACTGGGACATCTAGCCTTCACAGGACCAAGGGCTTCTCCTCCCTTTGATGCCTGACAAGGCCATCCTCTGCTACATATGTGGCTGGAACTGTGGGTCCCTCCATGTTTATTCCTTGGCTGGCGGTTTAGTCCCTGGGAACTCTGGGGGTTCTGGTTGGTTGATATTGTTGTTCTTCCTATGGGGTTACAAATTCCTTCAGCTCCTTCAGTCCTTTCTATAACTCCTCCACTGGGGACCCCACTGGGGACCCTATGCTCAGTTCAATGGTTGGCTGCAAGCATTTGCCTCTGTATTTTTCAGGCTCTGGCATAGCCTCTCAGGAAACAACTATATCAGGTTCCTATCAGCACGTACTTCTTGGCATCCATAATAGTGTTAGTACAAATAGGGTTTGGTGACGGTATATGGGATGGATCCCCATGTGGGGTAGTCTTTGTATAGCCTTTCGTTCAGTCTCTGATCCATAATTTTTCTTCATATTTGCTCCCATGAGTATTTTGTTTCCCTTTGTAGGAAGGACCGAAGCATTCACACTTTGATCTTCCTTCTTCTTGAGCTTCATGTGGTCTGTGAATTCTTCGAAATGAGCAAACAACAGGAGTAGAGTTAATGACAGGTGACTTACTGCTACTAGAGCAGGTGTGAAGGAGGGTTTCTTGTTCACACACATAAACAATGTAAAACAATAAAAACTGTTGATAAGAAACACAGAAGAGACAGTGAAATTACCAAGTGCCATGAGAGAATTAGTAAAAGCTCCCTGGTATTAATTTTGAAGCATGTTGAGTGACTTTATTTAGCATCTATAGTTAAACTGTCACTCACTGGGATAACATGTATTAACTCATTGAAAATAAATTCGAAAGAGGTAAACAGGAATTTGCAGAAGGACTTTCTTTCTAGTCTATCATCTGATGTTTACAGAGCATTGTTGAAAATAGAACATGCTTTGCTGCAGTTTGATTTTCATGTTTTAATTCTAAGAATGACCTACATACTACATAGTCCTTCTCCTTCTCACGATTACAGTACTTTCTAATTTTCACAGTCTACAAAAGCTGTCAGCGTCTACTTGGAGCAGAACAACCATCCTGCCTGGAACTTAAGATTAACAATACTAATTCAACAATATCAAATAAAGTGCTTCAATTTCTTCTATGCATGAGTTAAACTGAACAACAGAAGTTTCCCCATTTTATAGGATAAACGAACGATGAATTTTACTTAGAAAGATCTTAGAAGCTTCCTGTTAATTGTACTTATTAAACCATACAATTTTAATGTGCATATTAATTTATTTATGTTGCTTCCTGGTTACTGTCAGAATTTAAAAAAGGACTTGGTAATAAAGAGGATACAAAGCTTTATATATTCTGAAGCATAAATAATGTTAAATTAAGGTTGTATTAAAATTATTTGAAGAATTATACAAGAACCTGTACCTTAAAAAGTCACAGAAATAAATGTGATAAATAAATAAATAGTAATAATTATGATAAATAAATAAATAATCCTCTAAAATATTGAAAATCCTGAATTGTAGAGTATTAACCCCCAACTCAGGTTGATTTGTATTCTGCTTGTATTAATATAAATGATTAATTTTGGTACTGTCTTATATCAATACCTTTCTTTGTATTAAACAAATTGGGGTACTATGTTTTTACTTCAAACTATCATAAATGTGGTATGATTAAAGGAAATTTGCTTCACCAAATATGACTAGTTATCTGATCATTGTCTGAGGATATTGGGTCATTTCCTAAGGTATTCAAAAATTCTAACATTTCATGCATTGTTTTTCAGATTAGTGTTCTTGAGTCCAAGAGAATTCACTTAAATGATGTACGAAATACCTAATGCATGTCTGTATCACTTTAACTATCTTGACTCCATTTACACTAGCATTCACTCTTACCCTTCTTCACTATTACACCAGGATTCACTATTATCCAGACTCACTCCCTCTATGCCAGCATTCCTTCAAAGCATCTTGCCAATGACTAAGTAAATAAGGCCAAATAGATTCCAAGACATTGCGCAATGACACTCTGCCCTATTTCCAACTTTCAGTTCTTCGATGATTACTATCAACATACTACTCCATATAATGGAAATGTAACCTAAACTCCTAACATCATGCTTGGAATAACACCCAGAAAATTCCTTAAAAAATAACAGAAAAAATAAATGACTTTAGGTCAATTTATTATTTGTTCTAGGATGTGCTGTTTTGTAATTTTATATATTGTTACTCATATTTTATCTTTGAAACTCAGGACTAAATACATTATTTGTGATTTAATACTGGAAATTGTAATGTATAGTTAATAAATATATATTATTATATAAGTGAAAATATCAAATATATTTAAAAATCAAAGTAATTCAAAAATTAACATCATGTAGTAAAAGGTAATTTATATATTTGTCTATGCAATTACTCATTTTAAATTTTTTATTTAAACATGTATACTTTGATAAATTTTCTGAAGTTAGATAGCCATCAAAGTTTCTATTAGTAATATCAGTTTTGAAATTATGCTAATAATTCAATTGTATGATAATTAATAACAAAGACTATCTTTATAATTTTCACACATTTTCCTTATATTGTTTTTCAATAAGTAAAGATCACATCTAAATAATATCATAATTAATTATGGAATATGAGGATAAATACAACATGTTTCTAATGTAAATAAACTATTTTAAGAATCTTCAACAGAATTATGAGAACAATAATATCATTGTCTTTATGAACACAAAACCCTAGGATCATTCATTTTAAATTAGAGTAAGACAAGATAAAAGTTAGAGTTCTTTTCCTTCACGAAGTGTTGAAAAGATTGAGGAGAATATAACTAAAATTGTTATGTAAGCATTTTCATTAGAAAAATCGCTATCTGTTTCATTCCTGTGTATATGATTGAAAACACATATGCATGATTGGTTCTTATGTTTTGCTACTTAATCTAACATAAAAACTCTACTCAAATATTAGGAAATTCGCTCAATATTACTCGACATAATTCTAGATAAAGTGTGGATTGAAATGGAGTCCAAAAATTCAAGCTAGTGATGTTTTTGATAGAACCAGGTTAGCTAAGATTCTTCTGTGTTTTGTTTTTGATCATATTTAATTAATTTTTAAAACATGGGTTGAGAGTGAATACATTAATCCATCTGTTTTGCATGGCAGTAAGTAAATGGCTCTACTCAATGGTTGCCATATTGGCTTAATCATCCAGGGAAAGTAAATCTGTTCCTCTGTGAGTCATGTCAACTCTGACAAATTAATCTCCTCTTGCTTGCTAAAATACTCCCATTTGCCTTTTCAATCTCACTTTTTGCCAAGATCTGCACGTCAATACAACTTAGCTCTTGTGAAGACTGTAGGAAAAAGTAACTAAGGTCTAGGCTAATGCAACTGTAAGTAGCATGGAAAATCTCTGTTTGACTCCTGTCAAGGCTGGTTTCTTGGGAGAGTAAATTAACTTATCTCTGCTTCATTATCTGCTGATGGAAATACCTTTGGAAAAACAAACAAACAAACAAACAATTTTCAGCCCAAATTCTAAGCTACAAATAAATTTTCAAAGAAAACAAAAAGTCATTGTTGAAGTAGAAGTGAAGTTTACCTTCTGATGCCTGGCTCAACAGATAAAGCTGATTCTATTCTCCATGAATGACTTCAAGAATGATCTTCCTTAAACCAGGGCATTCATAGGAGTGAAACTGGAATTGTCTTCCCTTCTGTAAGCTCTGAGTACATAGACTCTCTCTCTCCAGGCCTTTAGCTCCATTTAACTTTTTTCTTCCTGAAATTTCAATACAGTCCTTTTCTGTTCTAAGAAAATAAAATGTCTAATCTCTTTGCCTTTCAGTTAGCAGCTCAATGATCTCTTCCACTTATCAAACACCATCACAGTAGATCATATCATACATTCCATTCTTACAGAACTAACTTCCTCCCCTTTATTTCATCCGCCTTAATTTGAATCACTTTCTGTAATCCTTGTCTCTTCTTCCTAAGAAAGTTATGTAAAGAGATGGAATTCACAATCATTAACTCACCCTCACTTTTCCGTCTTCAGGGATTGTTCTGAGGCATCTTAGATGGCAGAAATCACCATATGGTAGATGCCAATAAAGAAGAAAGGACGTGTTTCTCAGCACTGATTTTCCACTGCACAAAAGAATATCTTTCACATAGCCCACTTCATTGAAAATGAGTTCTATTTTGACCTGTCCTTGCTGAACCAAGAATTGCTTATTATCTTCACAAGATTTCAGGATCTGAGAGACGGATACCTAATATAGCTTTCATTTACTCACTTTTAAGCATTCTTCAACCCTATTCTTTCTGCTTAAAAACACTGGGTATACTCTTAATATTTTCTGTCAGGCTTGACAGTTCTAATATTTTATTTCTCTTGTCTTTTATTTTTCCCCTTACATTTATCTGGCTTGATATCATATATAATTTGTAAATTTTTTGTACTAATTTTCTTTACAAATAAAAACATTGTATTTTTCAATCCCATTTGTGCATGCATGCCCTAGTTTATTGTTAATTTTTTAAAATTATCTATTAATTCTTATGGGAGATATGTTTTAAAGTTATACCTATAAAATAAGAAATTTCATCATTATAGTAATATTAAGAAAAGAATAAATATGTAATCAATTGTTACATTTTGAAAATACAGCAATAAACACAACAAACCATTTAATGACTGAACATAATGCTGCTTATATATGAATAAAATTAAAACTTAATTTCAGATCTTTATTTAACTTATGGAGCAATTATTATCCTTTTTATAAGACTTATTATTTCATGGTTTGCATTTACTTTAATTTATTCAGTAAGACTGATTTAGTTTTGTAACTATTGAAATAGAAGTTTACTTTCTAAATAAGGGGCAAATGTTGGCTTATAACCTTTATATACACACATATACATGTATTACACACACACATACACACACACACACACACACACACACACACACCCCTACTGCCATAAAGAAAATTTTTTGATGGTCGATACTAACTACTTTGTGTATGAAAATTACTTAGCATATAGTCAGAGATTATATTGTTTCAGAACTCTGACATTAGCAAATTAGGGAATATAATTTCGACAGCCACAAGAAGCTGGGTAAGTTTACAGTATTGGGCAAACATTTCCTCCTTTTTAATATGCCTTAAGTTTAACTAAATAGCCACTGTTTGTCCAAAGATAAAAATGTCATCATTGGAAATATTTGAGCTGGGTGGTCACTTTTTTGTGGTTAATTGGACGTGTAGGTGTGCTTGATGATTGGTTACATTTCTCCCATTGCAGATTGCATAGAACCTTTGTTTATTATGAAAGCTACTCCTAAAGTAGGATGCCTTAAGTCCTCTGTCTGAAATACAAAGAGTCTTCAACAATAGAAAATTATCTTCAACTTCCAAGTACACAAGATAACATTGTTTATAAGTTTATATTGTTTTTGGTGACATTTTGATTCATCTGATCATAACTTGAAGATGGGTTTTTTTTTTCCATACCTGGGACATCCATTCTTATTAGATAGTTTATAGTAGAGATATACTAGATAAAATGCAGAGAATAAGAGGTCATGGTTACCAAGACCCAAGCGATGTGTCTCTAACATAACTGTGAGACCTAAAGCTGAAGGAAAATCACTAAGGGAGACTTGGAAATATTTTCAGGGCCAAGGGAACGGAGTAACTACTGTTGGACAGTGTCTTATAGACATGGCAGCGACCCTGTATCCAAGATGTCTCAACAGAATGGTTACCTCAATAAGACCTTCATGTGATTTGCATATCATATCCATTGGTATGCAAATACAAATGATAGAAATTTCTCAGGGCCCTAAATGTAGATGACAATCTATAGACAGAATTTACTGCTGAAAGGAGAATTAGTTTTCTCTATATATAGTAGTCCTTTGATAGATTATCAAATCCCAAGTTATAAAACATATACAGATGCACATATTAGCAACATTTATAGGTATGGATATAAACATTATATAATTTAAATAGAAATAATAAATAAATAGAGGTTATAAACTTGAAAGATAGCAATGAGGAGGCATGGAAGGAGCAGGGCCTATAGTAATTATAGAAATACAATGAAATATTCAAAAATTAAAAACAATTAGAATGACTTCAAGTAAAGCATTTTAAAAATGTTCACAAATGTTTTAAATTTTATAGCATTTACACAGCACTGCTTATTAAACTATTAAAATTCAGGATCTGCTGTGATACCAACACTGTCATGTTACTTTGAAAAATAGGTTAAAACTTGTTCCATATATTTTAGGAAAAAGAGCTTTAGTCTCATCTGAGTTGAAAGCCATTTAAAATCCTATACACATCTCTTTTTAGTAGAGCTTGAAACCTTTTTTTCTAATATCAATATTCTGACTGAACCTACCTTTGAATGTATAAAGAAAAAATTTCCCTCTGCATCACTGTGTTCTCCCAATAACTAATCCAATTCCCAGTCAGAGAAGGTCAAGAGATCTTGATATACTTCACCTTGATGGCACCAATCATCTCTCTGCCACATAGTCATAATCTTTTAATCTCCTCAGCTCAACTCTTCTTCTATTTCATTCAAATCCCTCTACACACATCTTCCTCTGAGATGTCATCTTCTCCACTGCACTCTTTGTAATAATGTTACATAAACCATGATGTCTGCTTATAAGGTTTAATCATGTCATATATTTTTCCTTAAATGATTCTCGTCTCCATGCTAACTGAGATCTCTCGTGTTTCTATCTTTTCTCCCGAACTATGTTCACACCATTTGTAAGTACAATGCTGCGTTTGGATGACAAAACTTAATCTCTGAAATTCCTTGTTGTTCTTGTATTTTCAGCCACTATTCAACTTTAGCATGGCTCTGAGTGTGTGGCTAAGTGCTTGCTTAGGCTACATCCGCAAAAGTGATCGTTCACCTACTTTAATGTCCTTCAGTACTGTCTTAAACTTTATGATCACTTGTTTGAATCTGTGTTTTATTAGCTTGTCCACATTTCAATAGTAGATGCTTGTAGTGGGAATGGGCATGAAGGAAGCTTTGGATGAGTAATAAAATGTTAAACCAACCTTTCGTCTCCCACATATGTTCCTATCCTCTCAATATAATCCATTTTATTAGGTCATAGTGACTTGAGACCTGCAGAGCATTTTATCATGCATGAAAGTTGTCAGCTAGATGGTAGTAAGAAGTATTTTATGCTACTAAACAGCAGATTAACCATAGCATTTCATACTATATATTTTAAACATTTAGAAGAGAAGACACTAAGTGCTTTCACTCTTAACAGGTAAAAATAATAGCTTATATGTAGGAGAAGATAAGAGTCTCCACTCCTACCTGCAGAGCGATTGGAAGTCAACAGTTAACAGAAAAAGCATCACATTCCTTTGGTGGTAGAGTTCCCATTTAGTGGTTATCCATGCTCCAGTGTTTGATCCCATATCCAAGCAGATGTAGGACACGTTAATTAGATTCAATGGGTTTAATAACTAGAGATTAAAGTCATGATATGGAGTTGTAAGGGGGATGTGTTTGAATTGATACCTGAAGCAGAGATTCAGTGATGAAAGCTGTCGAGATACACTGATTAATGTATGAATTGTTCAAAGAATAGACAAAAATATTGTAAAAGACGTATAGACTTCCCCCACAGAGCTATCAGGGACTAAACCACCAATCAAAGAATACACATGGAGAGTCCCATCGCTCAAGCTTTGTCTGTAGCAGAGGATGGCCTTCTCTGACATTAAAGAGAGGGGAGGCCCTTGATTCTGTAAAGGCTTGATGCCCCAGCTTAGGGGAATGCTAGGGCAGTAGGGCAGGAGTGGGTGGGTTGGTAGGGGAGAACCTTCGTGGAGGTATGGGGAGGGGTGGGATGGGGGGTTTATGGAGAGGTAACTGGGAAGGAGGATATCATTTGAAATCTCTATATATAAAATAATAAAAAATTTAAAAAAGCTTACAGATATTTCAAGAATGAGATATTATGAGAATGTGGATAAAGCTGATATTCACACTAAATCATGACATGGTATTTCATTCATATGTACATTGATGTACTTCAGTTTTCAGTTAATGGGATAATCGGGCCTCTTTCTGTAAGAATTTAAATTTGTTTAAGCCCTATACACAGCGAAAAGTGGGTTCATATGGGTATTTGGCATGGTCTCCTTAAATGTCATTCTTCCTGTTGCTCTCACATTGACTAATCTCCTAGGCAATGCCCTTGTACTTGACAATCTCCTTTCATAATTGTCATCTCACTGAGTGTGGATTGGGATGCCCAGGCAATTGAAAGGGGCATTCTATTGTTCTTTCTGTAAGTGACTCTTTTTAAGCAGTCACTAGCCCCTTTTAAGGGGCACTAAATAATTTCTTTCCCTCAGTTTTCTTAGCTTTCCTCTTCTTGTGCCTTGGAGCCTGTGATATTTCTGATTGCATTAGCACCAGCCTAATGAGATTGTGCAATTCCCCACCTTGAAGAAATAGCTCTTTTAAAGAAAAATTTCTTCTTAATAATTAATTTTAATAGAATGAACATATTTCATTTTCTTCAAACCCATACATAACACCCCTATTTTCATGAAGAAATAACACCTATCTGTGTTTCAAAACAAAACATCTCTATGTTATGAATGTACAAATGATGAAGTATCATAGCAAATATTATAGTATGAATTTTATTGCCTAGATCCAGAAACAATTTTTTCACAATTCTCAGTCAATGGGATAGTATCTTGACAATGGCTCAACTTCTTGTTTTCTCTCCCAATAGCAGTGAAGTCTGCCCAGTGGCCACATCTTCTATTAGGGTTTCTAAAAATGAATAGTCAATTCTCCATAGGAAATCCTATAGATAGTATTTGGGCTCATAAGCAGGGGTCTTTCTATAGCTATATGGACTTTTAGAGTTTCCCAAGTTTTTCTAAGTACTCCTAATAAACTCATCATTTTGGTCCTAATTACTAAAATATTTTTTCTTCTTTGGGCTTCATAGGGAAAAATAATGTTGGTTAAAAACATGACTCTATATCTTAGTTAGATCAAGTACTGTTTTGAGGGTTTCTTTTGTTTATATGTATGTTAATGTCCATGGAGAAAATAAAATATGCCTTTGAACAAAGGGTAAAAAAGAGATGAGAGAATAGTCATTGAACAATAGTTAATAATTGGCTTTGCAACCTTGAAAGTTCGTACATTTTATTTTCAACCTTAGCCTTCGTACTAAGTGATGTTTAGGGCTGTCTCGTTCTCTTGTGGATACTTAAGAATTAGTGCAGTGTGTGGATCTGAGGTTCACTCAATAAATCCTTGTCAAATAAAAGATATTAAAAGATTGTTAGAGATTTATCATCACTAAAATCTGGAGCTTGTCTCGAAGGTAATAATTACCCTATGGGCCTCAACATGTTGTTTGATGACTTCAGTCTTTGAACAAATATAAATTAATGAATTTGGAAAGACAAACATGATTTATCTCTTTCCAGTTATGCTCACTAAAGGCAAAGTGTTATAGCAGTCAGTGTTTTAAACTATTCAAGAAAACGAATTTACTATCAATTTACTAGTTCAATGTAAAAGAAATTTATAATAGGTTATCATATAATGGTATGAAGTTTAAAGTAGAAGTTAATCTTTGTCCTGTCAAAAAGTAATCATGATGATAAGAATATCTAGAATATATCCTCACATACTATATTTGTGTGGTAAAGTGTTCTTATTATATTTTACACAGGTTCAATAAGAGATATAACTTTCATACTTTTATGGAACTATCTTCTACTTGCTTATATAAATGAATATAAAATGATTGTAGAATTATTGTTCTTGAATCTGAATAGGTCTTGTTTTAATAAGTTCTAAGCTTAGTCCCCTTCAAAGAATAATATGTACTTCTTTGACTTTTTAACCTGCTGGGCATAGGTGGAAGAAGAGAACCTTGACCTCATGAAGGCTGGATGCCCCAGGGGGTGGGAATTTTGAGGGTGGGGAGGTGGGAGTGGGGGGGGTAGATAGAGGTTACATCCACAGAGAAGAAGGAGGAGGGGCGAGGGGATTGGGGGTTCCGAGGGGGTGGTGGGGGATGGGGTAAGGGGACAACATAGGAAATGTAAATAAATCATCCAATAAAAAAAAAATTTCTTTCTACTAATTTTTCTCTCAAGCAAATTAGAGATATAGTAAGAAAAATTAATCTTTCGAAAAAGTTAAACTTATAAGTTTGTTTTAACATCAGCTGTGTCATGCAGATAAATATGCATATACTGACACTGTTTAATATTTTTAGATTGATCTTGGAATATCAAAAGAACATATATATATGTGTGTGTGTGTGTGTGTGTGCGTCCACAAAGATTATGTGATTTATCAATCTCCTTTCATGTTTTCTTTCTTTCGATTATGTTGTTTGGGTCAATGCAATATAGCATAGAATAATTCTGTATTCAAATCATAATTTAATTTCATAATATCATATAATTGATATTAGATAAAGATAATTTTGTGTCAACCTTAAAACAACTTCCAACATAAAGAGTTATTTAATAATGCATACCTAAAATCCTGTAAGTATATCTAAAAGACTCTGCTACAGGTTAAAATATTGCAATCTCATAGGAAGAACAATGTGTAGACCACTAACCAAGGGTATACAGGGAGGGGGTCGATGGCTCTAGATACATATGTAGCAGTGGATGGCCTTGCCTGACATAAATGGGAGGGGAGGCTTTGGTGCTGTGGAGGTTTGATGTTCCAGCATACAGGAATCCTGGAACAAAAGGACTGGAGTGAGCAGGTAGGTGGGGAAATAACCTTGAAGAGGCAAAGGGAATGGGAAAGAGGGCAGATGTGGGATGAGGTTTTTGGGAGGAGTAACAAGGAAGGGGGATATAATTTGAGATGTAAAAAAATTAAATGATTAATAAAAAAAAGTAAAAAAAAAAAGAAAGCATTTTCAGTCTCAAAAATCAAATGATGTTCCTGAACAGCCTTGGAACTACGTTTGTAACACTGTTTCTCTGCTTCTACATGACTCTGAAGAATTTATCCTATATTATTCTTAGTTATTTCTGGTATTCCAATTCTCAGTACAACAACTTTTTTAAAAAATAGATAAAAATTAAAGGTTGCGTATGTGCCATGTTCTGCAATTATTTTCTCTCTGTGTATATCTAAATGAGTTTTTGATATATATAACAAAAAAAATGACTAAATGTGAACTACTCCCTATGCTTCTTATCCTGACTTCTGCTTCCTGAGTGAATGATATTTGTACATTCTAAAATACAAATGTTATTTTTAAAAGCAACTTATTTTTTGTGCTATATCAAGCTAGTTCAATATTATTTGTATAATTTTGAACAAGTCTTTGTATGAATGGAAACATTTTCATATAATATAGATATGCGTTTCAAACAATTTATCTTACTTTACAGTAATATATTATACAAATTTATTGTTATTTATCCATTGTTTATTTATATTTGCCATGTTTACTTTTTTCATATAACTATCACTGTGTAAAATATATTGAATATATAATGCCTCTTTATAAATAAAAATTGCTACAATATGGGTTACACATTTTAAGATCTTTAAACAAATATCAAGGTATGTCTCAAGTCACTATATTTTACCTTCCCACAGTCTGTGAAGCATACCCCCACAGCTTCACATTTTTCCTAAGCTTGATACATTCAGCTTCTGCTTCTAGGTGACCTTTTGGTATTCAGTATTGTAACAGAGAACAAAATGAAAAGAGAGAGAGCAGATGGGTTTCTATGTCTTACTTGCTGTTTACATGCCAATTCTTCATAGCCGGTGAATGTGTATTTGCGAATTATTTAGTATTAAAATGTATCCATCACTGAAAGTTGTATGCTTCATCTTGGCCGCATTATAGGACTGATCATTTGATCAATTATTAATACATAGGTTTTACAATCAATTTGCTTTGAAGCTGTTGTTAACATCTATATTATTTGACACAAAATTTAAAATTTCTTTGTGCAAATAATCAAAGCCTTCAGAGTAAGTTTTCTCAAAAAGGAAATTTACCTCATGTATAAATCATTACATACTGCTGAGGTCCAAGTCTTTTCTACAAGTTAAGTAAATATTAGTCAGACTCAAGTGTAATAAAATCTTCTTCCTTAGCCACAACCAAACCTCAAATCCACATTAGCCAGGTTCTTTTAGCAATATTTCATGGGTGGCCCTCTCTCTCCCCTTCCCCTCTTCTCTCACGCCTCACAGTTTAACTTTTATTTAGTCTATAACAAATGAACAACAAAAACCAGCCTTGCTATGCATTAAATTTTTTGTGGAAAAAATATTGCTGTTTATAATGATTTGAGTACTCAATAAATTACAGAATATTTATTTGTTAGCACTTATTTTGTGCCAAATATTTTGTGTCTGATGTTGTACAAATAGCAGAAAAAAACCCAATAATCTCTCTTGTGGGTTTTAGTATGGCACAGCAAAACATCTATAGGGTGCAGGTTTATCACTTGGAGAAAAGGGTATTGTGGAGAGAGGACATCACTTTCAAACGCATCTAAAATCGTACAAAATGACTTTGAAAGGTGACTAGATTTAGTTCCTGCGAGTGAAGTGATATGGCCAGAATGAATCTTACCTCTCATTTTGACAATTTTTTGGAACCAAACCTTGTAAAATTCTGTTACTTTCAGAGTAGTGATTTATCCTAAAAGGAAGAGGGGGGAGAGAAAGAAAGAAAGAAAGAAAGAAAGAAAGAAAGAAAGAAAGAAAGAAAGAAAGAAAGAAAGAAAGAGAGAGAGAGGGGGAAGGAAGGAAGGAAGGAAGGAAGGAAGGAAGGAAGGAAGGAAGGAAGGAAGAAAGAAAGAAAAGAAGAAAGGAGGGTGAAAATTTTTCAACTGCTAAACATCAAAAGTGTGATGTCAGACTGTTTATTATAAGTTTACAACAAATTACACAAAGGTTTTTATTGGTTTTCTTAATGCTCACTGTAACAATAATTCTTATAGTAGGTTTAGGAGAGATGTTTTCTCCTCACCGCCAACCCCTTGCAAACCACACAAGGCAGAAGAGGTGGCCATGTACCTTGCCTAGGCAGTACAGTAGAGCTGTCACTGGTGGCAGGGAAGTTGATGAGCACCTGGAAGGCATGAGAATGAGCGAGCTGTCCCTGACAATCATCTGCCTTGTGGTAGCAGGGTCTTGGGGAAGTTGGCCTCAACTTGCCCTTCTGGCTAAGGCACTCAGGAGAGCAATCTCTGCATCTCATCTGCATGGCACAGTAGAGCTGGACCTGGTGACATGGGAGCAGGTAGTCCAAGTGCATGAAAGTGGGAGAGCTCCCTTCCTCCTAGCTGGCTGCCTCATTAGGCAGTGAAAATGGTGCTTTTAAATTCCTCAGAAGAAGGGATAAAATGAGAGCCTTACCAAAGGAGTGAAAATAGATAGGTTAGACAGTGTCCAGAATGTTTCTTTCTCTGTTCTAACTCTTTCAAGTTCTAGGTCAGGAAACTTCTAACCTTAGCACAATATAATATTCCAATCTGACTGATTAAATTCAGCTTCTTCCTAAATTTCTCTGCTTGGCCTCAAAGAATGGTAATATGTTCTCAACATCTGGCTCCTCATTCTCTGGCTTGATCAGTCTTCACCTGTGTCTGCTATCTGTCTTTGTAAAACTGTCACTGCAAAATTGCCTCACACACTTGACGACAACACTCTTCTTCCTCTCACTTCTCCTAAGTAGCCTTTCTTTCCTGTGCAGTTTTGTGTGATATGGGCATATCTGATCTCTTTCTCATTCTGCCAAATCTTTCTGTGATTGATCACTTTGTTTGCCCCACAATTGGGTGTGACTTTCAAACATAGCTGCTTCAATCTACAAACTAGTATTAACTTCAATTTTGGATATTAAGGATATGTACTTAGGTCATGTCTTTATTCTAGCCAGATTATACTGTAATCCAGAAAATGTCTGCATTCTAGCCAGATCATATAGACCTACAAAAAAAATGCATGTGATCTCTTGCCTTGCTAGATCATCCATGTTGCTAGATTAAAATCATCTATAGGGCAGTGTTGATGAGCTTGTTCCAGTGTTATGGCTCAGAAGAGCTATCAGACGAACTCAGCTACAACACAGGCCCAGGTAAATGCTATGGGTTGGCCAACTGCAACAAGAATAAAATGAATAAATGGATACAATAAATGAATAAAATCTATACATTTCTAAAGGACATGCAGGGGACAGTCCTGCAGATCTAAAGCTATAGGATCTCAATGTCACCGGATGACAACAAGATACCATAAAGAGCCCTGTTTAGGATCCAATATGAATAGTGTGGCAGAAGCCAGAGGCCTCAACCAGACCAATGGCTGGGGCAATGAACATGTACAAGTAAAACTCTGTGGTTAATAGGATATATTGTCTGATGCATTGTGACACATTATAGCTTTCATGTCACAACTTTTTTTTCTTTTTGTGGGAAGGTTCCAAGGGTGGGGGGGTGGATACAAGTGGAGGGGGAGATGAATGACATTGGGATGCATGATGTGAAATTCACAAAAGAATCAATGAAATGTTTCTTAAAGCATCCTTGTAGTTCAAACTTAATTGCAATAGTTAAAATAAGTTTCTTGATTGTCTTGTAATAGAATATGTTTCTGAGCTAGTGTTGCATTGTCTAATAACAAGATCAGGTTTTCATGAATTTTTACAATATGATATTATCGAAAAGAGCTTCCATAGACTAAATTTGACTTCTATTTTAGAAATTTGAAAGAATAATAAATTAAAATGGAAAACATCATCTGGAAACTTTTATAAATTCACTTTATTCTCAAGGTAATATTTTTCTAGTATCATAACCAGTAATAACAATATACTATCCATTTAAGAAAAGTTATCTGGGTTTTCTGTTGGGTCATTTTAATACTAAGACGACATTTGGCAGGTGAAAGACTACAAAAAGCAATGATTATCTTTGAAATTTTAGAATTGATATATTTGATGACAGATTTAGAGATCAAATTTATATCTTTGTGATTCTATTATTTTATTATATATATTTTGTGGGGGATTCTATAGTTAGAGGGAGGCAAAATCAGTTATTTATAGACTTTTTTGAAGAGAACAAGGAAAACACTACTTTTATTAAGAATTTAAACTAAATGGCTGCAGGCAGGAGCCTAGCATAACTGACTTCTCAGAGGCTTCACCAAGCAGCCCTAGAAACAGATTCAGAGATCCACAGCCAAAAAAAAAAAAAAAAAAAAGGAGCTCCAGCAGTCTTATGAATGAATTGGAGGAAGGATTGAGGGATCTGAAGGAGATAGGGAATGCTACAAGAAGACCAAAGAAGTCAAATAACCTGGACCCTTGCTCCTAGAGACCAAACCACCACCTTATGCTAACTCTGTTGCCTTACTCGGGATCCTGTTACCCTAACTGGGCTGTGTTAGTGAGAGAGGATGCACCCAGACCTGCAGTGATCTGATATGCGAGTGTGGTTTGGTACTCAGGGTGTCCTACAATTCTCAGAGCAGAGGATAGATAGGGAAGGGACTGTGGGGATAGAGACAGAGGAGGTTGTTATTGATCAGGATGTAAAATTAAATAAATAAATTAAAATTTAACAATCTACAGAAGCAGGTTTCTTCTATATTTTATATCTGTGATGAAATGTTTTTAGTTATTAACAAGGTCCAGTAAGTTAGAAGAAGTCCTTCTAGGAAATCAGAAATCATACAGCATAGCATGAAGTGATATTTAAAAAAATATGAAAGACCATTAGGATAGAATTTGAATATCAATGTTAAATTAACAGAAAGTCTCTAGAAAATGAGGTGATATTTACAGAATGAATGAATATGACTTTTAGAAATTTAATTGATATGATTCATGCAGGAAAAAATTACTGAAAATGCAGATGTAAGTGTATTGATTCAACCAGGGAAGAAATAATGCAGAAGTCTACACCAAAAATTATTGAGTGATGCTCAGAAACCTCCTACAAAGAATACTAGTGACAATGACAAAATCCTGCTCTACAGCAGCAGCTGTGGTACAAATCAGAACATGGTATCTTAAAAATCAGAGAATAATACAAAGCATTAATTTTCTTAGCAGAATAATTATTGAAAGTAGATTTGGGATTAGCAAACACTGTGTGTGTGGCGAAAATACAAGAAACTACTTATATGCACAATGAATACATGTTAACCAAATATAAAATGATAAAAGGATAAAGAAACGTAAAATGAAAAATTTCAAACCCTGTGAGACAGCATAATTTACCACCTTTGCAAAAGAAAAAAATAATAGCCAGAGAAAATGTTGCAGAAATACCAAAACTAGAAGCTGATAAACAATGGAAGAAGTTTAAATGATTTGACGAGGAAAGAATTCAGTAAATATACCACCCGTCTGAACAGGGGAGGGCTGCTTCAATAAAAATTTAAAATCAATGAAGGACTAAAGTGTCTCTCAGTGGTAAGACATTTGCCTAGCATGCATGAGCTTTGGGTTCTCTCCCTGGCTCTACAAAAGAAAAGAAAAAGTTCAAGGTTGCTTACCCTGCTATGGGTTTCACACATGCCCAAAGAGCAGGACAGGTTCTTTCATTGTTTTGTAACATTATATTTCAATTTATATTTGGAATCACAGATCTCCCTTGTAAACAAAAACAATACAGAAGATAGTAAACAGAAGTAAGATTTGTGTTTCTGTCAATCTGTGTCTGTGTCTCTGTGTATATGTGTGTATATGTATGCGCATATTTATACTTACAGAATAAAGTAAGTGATAAAACTGTTTAAAACATATTCATTAAGGTGATACAAGGAGTGCTTTATAATAAACAGGCACATTTATTGTCTGGAGATTAGAAAACGATAGTAATTTGGGTTTGCAATAAGTCAGTTAAAGACGAGTGGTGTTTCTAAGAAACATTTCATAGAAAAGTTTCTTTGCAGTGATATCTCATCATCAGACTGCAAATAAAAGTAGAGCAGCCATGCCTCTATGACAATTTTATTGTGTTATTTTCCAACCCATTAACTCTAACAAATTAATACTAATGCACTTATACATTTTAACAAGTCATCAGCAATATTATATATTATGAAGCCAGAAATTACAAATTATTTAGGAAGCATTTTCACTTGTAACCTCTTATGTAGCCTTCCCATTTTAGAAAATGGACTAGGATTTTTGTTTTTTTTTTTTTAATCGTTTCTCTTTAACTCACATTTTCACGATATATTCTAAATCTTTATCAGTGGCTGACCACTCTTACTGCCCACCATTCATTCTGGCCAGAAGGAAAAATAATTTAAGTTACTCTCTCCAAAATTTTATATATATAAGCAATTTAGTCTAGTGATAATTTTTTTTTTGTGAAAAGTCTAAAAGCACAATTTTAGACTATTATTTAATATGAATACTTTTATTTTCATAGGTTGTTTATATAAAATACATGAAACTTTCAGACTATGCTATGATATATAGTTTACATTTAAACATGTTTTATGTTGGACTATACTGTTGGTGCTTTTGAGGTTGTTCTGTGAGTTTGGGATTTGAATCAGATTTTATGTCCCTGATATAAAGAAGAAACGACTTCATGAAAAATAAAAATCAAGGAGTGAACATGTATATAAGTTATGTATACATATGTGTGAATTATATATAGACCTGAATAGATTCATGTATTTAATTTGTTGTGGTGTTGTTAAAGTGCAAGGCACATGTTACCAGTAGTATTTTTATCTAATTGGTTTGCAGATCAGATGTTGTAGAGGAAATGGAGTTGGGGTAGCCAGATTGGGATCAAACTTGAACAGTGTGGAGTTTGAATATAGAGGATGTATTTCAAGAAGACAAGACTGGATAAAGCATTAAAATGTAGGCCTGAGGTTAACCTATGGGGTATTTTGAGGGAGAGAATAAGAATAACACATGTGTTAAGTAAGAACAAGAATAGGGAAGTGTAGGAGGATATAAAAAATAGTATATTCTTTTGTCATAGATTTGCCTAAGGCACCCAATCTTTAATAAAACTGTTGAGAAAATGTTCACTCTTCAACAGCAAATAATAATGTACATAACAGAACTGAAGGATGGATTTTTTTTGCTGTGGTTCACATTTAGAAGCAACAATTAGAGTCAGTTCTGTTGTGATTCCCAAGCAATAGCAAAGACACACATATTTGAAAGACCATAAATATATTAAGCAATTAAAAAATCAAAACCAGATGCATGCTTTATCTTTTTCTAAGTCAAGAAATTGAGCCATGGGCCTTGAAACAAAATAGGCTAACATGTACTCACGAGAGAGAGAGAGAAAGAGAGAAAGAGAGAGAGAGGGAGGGAGAGAGAGAGAGAGAGAGAGAGAGAGAGAGAGAGAGAGAGAGAGAGAGAGAGA
>NW_021604622.1:14800481-14850998 GCF_004785775.1 Grammomys surdaster
AGAGAGAGAGAGAGAGAGAGAGAGAGAGAGAGAGAGAGAGAGAGAGATACCCAGGTAACCCATGTGTAAGGCAGTAGGGCTCTCCTCTCCCTAACCACCTCTTCAAAGCTTATGATTTCTACTGTATCTATGAATGTTTTCAGCAAAGAGTGTACTATTTCTCCATCTGACTCCTTGTGTTTTCTGCACTGGACAGTCTTTTCTTTCTCCTTGCAGTATGAGATCAATACCTCAGTTTAGCTTTTTAAAGCATATTTCTTTTCTAAGATAACACTCATAACCAATCCTGTACAAGATTAAGCTTTGAGGAAAAATGGGAGGATTAAAACATGAGAGACATCCATTAGAATATCAAATTAGAAAAATGAATACATATGTATATGAACATGTACAAGTACACATACATATACATTACCAGATATGACTTTTCAACCTTGTACTAAACACAAAACAAAATAAATCTATTCTTTAGATGTGTCCACTAAGTTTTAATATGTTAGTAACAATTTAAACTAGCCACCCAGCCGCATGTTTAAACAATTACTTACTAGATCACGTTGATTCATTAGTCAAAGATCTTCCATGGTGAAGGGATGCAGTGGGAAAAAGACAGAAGAAATCAAGTGCAATGCAATGCTTTCTGGGAGATATCATTTGTTCTGTAGTATTGCTACTTGACATAATAGAGGACTATAACAGGCCAAACATAGAAAGTTTATGATGTTCACAGCTCTTTCAACTAGAATCCCTGAGTATCTGAATGAAAGTATCCAAGTCATACTTTGCTGTTTGTCTTTAAGTGGTGTAATATAAGAGGAATATGTAATTCTTTAAAACGATGTTATTCTAACTATACAATATAGTGATTAAAATCAATGCCTTAGCAATAATGAGAAATGGTTACTGTGCCTCACAATTTGTCCATAAGTCATTTCCTAGATACAGTGTCTGTTACAAAGTAACGGATTTCTAACCTCTTAAGTTCTCTTCAGTTACTGTATACATGGATTCTAGAAATAGAGCAAAAAGGGAATAAGAAGGTTTGGATACATGATGACCTCAGATTTGCCATGCTCTTTAAACTTTATAAAACATATTTTAAGATCATACCATGGTGTATTATCCTGGTGATAATAAGCAAGATTGCATAAGGAGGTCAGAGAAATGAGGAAGACAGTTTTGACTAAACATTTTTCATAGCAACTTGATTACACATTCAGAGTGAAGCAGATAGTACATAAATACTAAAAATTACCAGTTGGTGGTATATAGCAGAAAATAGCTGTAGCAGTATTTGTATAACAAAGAGTCAAGGAACACACTAATAAGAGAGAGCTTAAGGAACTTCTTTGTCTCATATGTTTTTTATGTGATTTTGCATATATATTAGAGCTTCTGGTTTTATATCTTAGGGTATCGTTGTGCTTAGAAACATTTGTTTTTCTGTGTCTACATGTGTATCTCATCCATTTGGGAGTATTCTTCTGCTTGTTTTTGTTTTGTTCTATTTATTTTGTTGATTTTAATTTAATTTAATTTTATTCTTTTCCTTTAGATGTCTATTTTCTAATGAGAGAAGCAAGTGGATTCTTTTTGTAAATTTATTTATTCATTTTACATCCCAATATCAGCTCTTCTCCCACTAACCCTCACACAGATCCTCCCACAATTTTGCCCTTTTGCCCTCTCACACTATACCCCTTAACCCGTCCCTGACACTGTAAGTCACTGCTGGACTAGACTCATCCTCACCCTCTAATGCAGTTAGAAGATCCACAGGCAGGCAACTAATTCATGGAGAGACCTGCTCCAATAGTTGGGGACCCACATGAAGACAAAGCTGCACATCCTTTACATGTATGCAGGAATGGGGCATAGATCCAACTTATGTATGGCCTAACAATCTCTTGGAGCCTCCAAGGAGCCAGATTAGTTGATACTGTTGGTTTTCTTCTGGAGTTCCTTTTCCCTTGAGTTTCCTCAATCTTTCTCCTAACACTACCACAAGGATCCTGAAGTCTATCTAATATCTGGCTGTGGGTCTCTGCATCTGTTTCAATCAAGTTTTAGGTGGAGTCCCTCAGAGTACAATTATGCTAAGATCCTGTCTACAACAATAACAGACTATCATTAATAGTGTCAGGGAATGATTGTTGCACATCTGCTGGGTCTCAAATTGAGCCAATCATTGTTTTGTCATTCGCTCTGGCTCTGCTCTGTCTTTGTACCTGCACATCTTGTAGACAAAACACTTTTGGAGTTGAAAGTTTTGTGGGTGGGTTGCAGTCCTTACCCCTCCACTGGCTATAGAAAGTAGCCACTTCAGGATCCATATCCCTCACTGCAAGAAGTCTCAGGTGGAGTTGACTCCATAAGCCCTGAAGTATCATCCTCCATCCCAGGTCTCTGGCATATCCTACTACTTGCCCCAACTTATCACCAATTTCCATTCTTTCTCAACTCTTCTTCCTACATATGTTCCCCACTCCTGTATTTTCCCTCCCCATCCCCTTCCCACCCAGTTCCCTCCATCCATCCATCTCGAATATCTATTTTGTTTCCCATTCTGAAGAATATCCAACTATCCTCTCTTGGGACCTCCATAGCATTCTTATTCATAATAGCTTCAACTGGAAACAACCCAGATATTCCTCATCTGAAGAATGGATAAAAAAACCAAAATGGAATGCTACTCAGTATTCAAAACAAAATACTCGGTTTTCAAAAAAAAATGATATCATGAATTTTGCAAGCAAAGGGATGGAACTGGAAAATATCATCTTGAATGAAGTAACTCAGATCCAAGAGCATAAGCATTGTATGTACTCATTTATAAGTGAACATTAGTTTTATAGTACTAAACACCATAATCAAAAGACCCAAAAAAAAAGCAAAATAGCAAGAAAGGAGTTCTTATGAGAGGAAAGGAAGAGGGAATCTTGGAGGAGTTTGTGAAGAAAAACCATCTTCAGATTATGTTGCTTGAAAACTATTATTTTTTAATATTCATTTCTTATATAATACATACAAACCACTATTTCATTTCTCTTCATTCCTCCAAGGCCGACCTCCCTTTCTTCTCTTCCATGTCTATTCTTTCGCCATATCCCTTCATAAAAGACCAGACTTCCCAAGGATATCAACCAAAAATGGTTGTCTTAGTAAGGGCTTTATTGCTGCAATGAATCACCATGACCAAAAGTCAAGTTGGTGAAGAAAGGGTTTATTTGGCTTATACTTCTTCATTGATGTTCAATCACTGAAGGAAGCTAGGACAGGAACTCAATCAGGGCAAGATTGGAGGCAGGAGCTAATGTAGAGGTCATGCAGTGTTATTGTTTACTATCTTGCTCCCCATGGCTTGCTCAACTTACCTTCTTTTAGAATCCAAGATGAGCAGCTTAGGCATAACACCTTCCACAATGGATGAGCCTTCCCCCATCAGTAAAAAATAAAGAAAGTGTCTTACATCTGGATTTTATGGGAACATTTTTCAATTAAGGCTCCCTCCTTTTAGATAATTTTGATTTATGTATCAAGTACACATGAAACTTGTTAGCACAGCTGACCTCTTCTCAACTTGAGACACAAATACATCACTATTAATCCAAAACATGTTTTTATTCATCCACAAAATTTCACATTAATAAACTGTTTATGTTTATAAACATTTTCAATAAAACAAATAAGAAGGTATTGTAAAATAGAAAACTGGAAGAAGGAGAAGAACAACGGAAAGAATGAGAACAAGAATATGAATGAGGAAAAGGAATGAGAAGGGGAAGGGGTCAAAGAGGGATGGGGAGGGGAATAGGGGAGGAGAAGGATGGGGAGGAGCTGAAGGAGGTGGAGAAGAAGGAAGGGGAAGAGGAGGAGGAGTTGGTGATGGTGGTGGTTGTTTTGATAAAGGTAAAGTCTTGTAACCAAATTCCGAAGTCCAAAGTACAATGGGTAGTATCTTTTTCAGATATCATGTGTAAAAGAGATTTCAAGCTTCCTTGACGGAGATCAAAAACATCAATTGTGTAATATATAGCACCAACAGAGCTTATAGGCATATTGAACTTCATCAATGAAAGCAGAATACCCAGAATGAAGGAATACTAGCTATGCACTCTAAACTGTCTTGGAACCAGAATGTGATGTCTTTAATCCAATTAGAATGCATTCAGGAGTAATATCTCAAGAACTTAAAATAATTGCTGAAAAATTAAAAGGTTAAAGTCTGAATTAGACAGCATTCTCTAAAAGAAAAGAGTCAATAGAAAACAAGTATGTGTGGCTGTGTGGAGATGTGTAATAAAATAAATTTATTAGACTGGCTTGAATAATAGGAACAAGATAGTCCAATAATATTCTACTTGTGAAAGATAGCAAACCAGGAAGCTCTTCAGTTCACAAATCTGTGTACCGCAGTTCTGTAGTGTGAGATAGTTTTGGAGTTAGAAAAGCCCCAGGCACTGTTGCAAATCCTTAGTCTATAATGGAAGGGTAAAGAAACTGTAACACAATAACATGGCAGAGCCAGCAATAGACAAACTTGCTCAAAAATTTGAAACAAGAACAATCATGCACATGGTGCTCGGTTCTCAGTTGAATCTCTTTGTAGCTGGGTTAACCATTAGCAAAAGATATCTATTAAGACACCTTCACAGACAACAATAGAGGTATATTCTCTAGATAATTTTATCTACCTTGAAGCTAACAAACCCAAACCTCAAAGAACCCCTCACTCCCCAACAGGGTTATAAAATATGCTTTATTAACTAAACAGTTTTTTTTAATGTTTGGATTTTGAAGTCATCTGTGTGTCAGCTAAGAATCTTTCTGGTAAAATTATGCAGATTATCCAAAGTCCAGTTCCAGATTGAATATATGGCAACTCTGAAACTGTTTTTGATTAGCACTTTTAAATAGCCACTACTCTTAAAATACAAACAACATCATGATGTCACCTTTTAAAACTTAGCAATAAATTAGTTGTGTGATTTAAATATTAGAATAATAACTACATTTTTTCTGCAATAAAACTTATTTTTCTAAGTGAATAAAGAATATAAAGAATAAGGAATAACCTGGTTTTAACTCATAGGATGGCTCATCATGTCTTTGCCCTAATAGATTACACGTAAGGATGTGGCAGAATGGTCTGCCACGCCCTCCTCCAGATATAACATAGCATGGTTGTTGAACATATGAAAGCCCAGCAATTGTGGTTATAAAATCAAGACAATTAACAATTTCAATTGTCAATATTTTACCAACACTAGCCATGAAACTATTGAAAGCAAAGAGCTGATGAGAAAGATTTATCATTTTTTACCGGGGATAGTTGCTTCTACCTTACAAGATGACCACACACTCACATGTACATTGGACAAACTAATTAGTTGGAATTGGAGAAAGAGAGAGGACATGAAGTCAGGGTATAAAGTGTTGTGTGGTATGTGGGGAGTAGCTGGTGTGAGATAGTGAGCAATGGATTTGACTGCCATATATTTTATACATGCGTGAATTTTTAAAGCATAACAAAGAACAAACAAAATCCCTGGTTCATGATATTTGTTCTTATGGAACTTTATATACAGATATTTTACTTTATGAAAACAAAGATAAAATCCTCAATTATCTGACACACCATTGAGTAAAAGCTTAGTATTAATTGTAAACGTGTTTTTCTGTGAATGAAACAATGCGAGCAAGTGCTGGTGAAATACATTCTACAATGTTCTTCTGCATTCCAATGTATTCAATCAGGGCTCATTATACAGGCAACATTGTCCTTTGCACTCTGCCTTTACCAGCCCTCATTCTGTGTTTACACTATAAACAGTGCTTTTACAGAGTTTCTTTTTTTACATTTGTAAAATTTTAGACCAGAATGAAGGATGTTTCTTTCCAGGAAAAGGGTCCATTTTCATATGACCCAAGAGTCTCTGTTCTTAGATTAGAATACCTTGCTCGTAACACTGTCAGAGGCAGAAAAGTCAGATAGAATTGCTATTTCTGAAATACAAGACTTAAGGAGAATGTCATAGTACAGGACTTATATACATCTAGATAATTTAATATTCTTTTAGTTTTTGATTCATTGGGACATACACATGCCATTCCATTATTAAAATTATATTGGCTATTACAGGGTCTCTTTTCTCCAACAGCACATAAGTCTGTGAAGTCTTTTAGACTTAGTATAACCCAGAAAGTTCTTTATATTCAGTTCATCACATCTATTTTAATTTATTATTTTTATTATTACTACCATTATCATTATAAAATTTGTTTTCATATTTTTTACATAATATACTTCAACAACCTTAGAAACTATAGTTTTTGACTCCTGACAGGAGAATATGATTCCTGAGTTGCTAGCACAATCAAGTAATATATTCCTAAACTACAAAAGAATATGTGTTTGGGTACATTTTTTTGTCTTTTGGAAACTTCCAACTACCCAAATCTTTCTAATGTTGTAAGACATAATTGTTGGGTGAAGGGAGTCATAGACACAGTGATTCAATCATGAACCCCTCCTGCAACATTTACCATGATACATTTCTTCAATTTCTTGATTTGTTGTCAAACACAAGGGACCTACAATGTTATCACACTTATCTCCAGTATAAATCCAAACTGTGAATATTCTTAAGGCCAGTGATAGCTTATATAGTAAGACATTTATAAATCAAAACTCCCAAAAAATGCATTTATATGCCAAGGTAATAAGTTTATTACCCATAGAGTGTTATTCTGCACTAGGGAACAGAGATTACAACATTGAAAATGTCCAGGCAGGATCAAAGTCATTTTGTTCATGGTGCCTGATCATCATTCCTAATGGTAAAAGTTGAACTTTTATAAGTAGAAGGTTTCAGAATCGTCTATTTATAGGGTAGCATTTACAATGGATGGGGAAAATGAGAGAATTTCTTAGTTTCTATCAGTTTTCCTCTCAGATTTTAAGAACTTGTAATTAGTCTTTAACCCCACATTGACTAGTATTCTTTGTGTTAACTAACACCACTTCCCCGCCTTATGTAGGTTTGATTGGTGACTTTTAATCTTTTCTTCTTTTTCCCATTTCATGGAAAATCTAGCATCTCTTAAATGTCACCTACCCCCTCCTAAAACAAAACAAGTTTTATTTATTCCTTGCAATGAAATGCCCATTGGTTGTATAACAATTACATCATCAGTCCCATTAGGAGAGTGTACATTTCTTTTTCAAGAACCACGCCTGGTTTCCAAATGCTGTTGCCTGTATATTCTGTGCATGTTAAAATTTAAGAACAGCTGTTTGCCCCAGCCAACACTTTATTTTTGTTTCCTACTTTAACAAGGAAGTGTAAGAACCTACATTTTCATTATTTTTGCTGTCTGATCTATTCCATTTCACAGAAAGGGAACAACCTCCACTCCACTCACAGAAAGTAAATTAAAAGAAGATTAATTGGTAGTTTATACTTGATGATTTATTTTTTTCAAATAATTATAGAAGTTTTAAAGCTACATTAGTAATGGGAAAAGGCATGCACTTCAGGGTTTGATTTTTTTATGTTGAAACAACAAAAGTTTGCTATATTTGAAGCAGAAATATTTTAACATTAAAATCTCTGCAATTTGAGAGTTTATCATCCTACAAAACTAGCCTGCTGTAAATCAGAGTTATAAAAATCACAGTGCCCACGAAAAGTTGTGTCAAGCATGAAATGAATACTTCTGAGACACTTTTATGAGAAATATATTAAATTCAATAAGTCTCTTTGTTCCAGAACCCTGCCGAGTTTAGTGAAATAACTGTAAATTCGTCTCTTTTAACTAAAAAAAAAAAATTGTATTACCATTTATATGCTGATATTAAGTTTTATTACACATAACTCCTACATTTAAACACAGGATTGATTAACTTGTGTTAATACATTGTGCATTTTTGGTATACATGCACTTAAACTATTTGGTATATTTGAAATATTTTATTCTCTATTATCATTTTTATTAAATTTTCTTTTGTATTCACATTTCAAATGTTATGCCCTTTCCTGGTTTCCTCTCTGGAAACCCCCTATCCTATCCCCTCTCCTCTTGCTTCTATGAGGGTGCTCCTCCACCCACCAACACTCAATTCCTGCCTACTCGCCCTGGCATTCCCCTATACTGGGGCATTGAGCCTTCCGAAGTCCAAAGGCCTCTCCTCCCATTAATGCCCTACAAGGCCATCCTCTGCTACATATGCAGCTAGAGCCATGGGTCCCTCCATGTGTACTCTTTGGTTGGGGGTTTAGTCCCTGGAAGCTCTGGGGGTGAAGGGTCTAGTTGGTTGATATTGTTGTTTTTCCTATGGTTTACAAATCCTTTCATCTCCTTCCCTCTTTCTATCAGTGTTATACCATGAATATAAATATCTGACCTGTCTCTATGCATGTAGTGGCAAATAAAATGGAAAGTTCTATAACATTTAGGCTTCCATTCTTTTTTTATATTTCATCCTTGATATTTTCCCTTGGATAACTTATTTTTTAATATTTAATTGTAGTTTGTCTTCCTTTTACTTGCATGCTCAAAGCCAGAGTCTAAAATCATGAAGTATGGTCCCACACACAATCAATTTCCAAATAAAGTATCACTGGTTTCTCAATAATATGCCCCACTTGTAGACAAATCAGTGGACGCCATGGTCTATATCTCTTTTCTGTTCTGTTTTCTAATTTTCATAATTTTTAAATTAATAAATGATATTGCTAAATGTCTGGGAGAGCATCAGTAATTCTTAAATTCATGTTACTAAGGCAAGAGTTTTGGGCTAACCTTGGTAACATTAAACACAAGCCAGCCTGACCTACATACTGAGACTACTATCAATTGCATTCAAGAATGAAGTTCTGGCAACCACCAGTGATTTTTTTCTGTTAAGTTGTTCATTTATTCACTTTCCATCCAGATCACAGCCCTTATCCCATTGCTGCAAGTTCACATCTCACACAGCCTCTCTCCTCTCTCCCTAACCTTCCTCTTCTGAGAATGGAGAGGAGCCCTAGGTCACCAACTCACCCTGGCACATCAAGTCAGTGTAGAGCTAGGTTCATCTTTTCTCACTGACACCAGACAAGGCGGTAGAACAAGATCCACTGGCAGCCAACATAGTCAAGGACAGCCCCTGGTCCAATTGTTGGAGGAAATGCATGAGGACCAAGCTGCACCTCTGCTATAAATATATGTATTTGAGTAGGTCTGAGGGGCGGCAAGGTCCACCCAGGAACTTTGATTAGTGGTTCAGTCTCCTGGAGCTGCCAAAGGTCCATATTAGTTGATTCTGTTGGTCTTCTTGTGAAGTCCTGCCCCCTTCAGGTTACTCGGTTTTTCCTCCAACTCTTTCACAAGACCTCTGAGCTCCATCTAATGTTTGGCTGTGGGTCTCTGCATCCGTTTTGATCAGCTGCTGTGTGGAGCCTCTCACAAGACAGTTATGCTGGCTCCTGTCTGGAGGCATAACAGAATATCATTAATAGTGTCAAGGGAATGGTCCTTGCCCATGGGATGGGTCTCAAGTTGGGTCAGTCACTTGTTGACCATTCTCTATGTCTCTGCTCCATCTTTGTGCCTATATTCTGTGTAAGGAGGACAAATTTTGGATCAAAGGTTTTGTGGGTGGATTGGTGTCCTTATTCCTCCACTGTGAGTCCTGCCTGGGTAGAAGACATGGCCATT
Source organism: Grammomys surdaster (assembly GCF_004785775.1). Lineage (NCBI taxonomy): Eukaryota > Metazoa > Chordata > Mammalia > Rodentia > Muridae > Grammomys > Grammomys surdaster. The sequence goes on from NW_021604622.1 coordinate 14,810,187, forward strand.
TCAGGTTACATATTTCCCACTGATATTCGTCTCAGCTGGAGCCACCCTCATAGACTCCCTGGAGCATCCCACATCTCTGGTCTCTGACATGTCCTAGAGATCCCCCTCCCATGTCCACCATTCCACAGCAACACTTGCTCTACTACTTTTATAGCAGCTTTATTCATAATAGCCAGAAACTGGAAACAACCTAGATGTCCTTCAACTGAAGAATAAATAAAGAAAAAGAGGTTCAATTACATGATGGAATACACCTCAGCTATTAAAAGTCTCAAGGACATCATAAATCTTGCAGGCAAATGAATACAACTAGAAAATGTCATGTTGAGTGAGTTAACCCACACCCAAAATGAGATGCATGGTATGTATTCACTTATATGTGGATATTAGCCATAAAATATAGAATATCCATAGTACACTACACAGACCAGAAGGAGCTAAATAGCAAAAAGATCCCAAGGCGAGATGCTCGAATCTCAATGGTGATATAATAATAATAATAATAATAATAATGAGTTAATTCATGTTATCATTCAAAAACTCTTCAGAAAATTGAAAATTATGGGGAAATTTTGGATAATTGATCTTATGTTTTTGAAACATTTTATTAACATTTTGGTTAATTTCACTGTCCCTTATTATGGAAGATTCTAAATTGGATTCCAATAACCACTGCAGGCTGCTGCCTATTCTATTATGTGATATCATCCCTTAACAAGGAAGGCTTTTACACATTTCTCATAAATGCAGTAGCTTGATAGCAGGAGCATGAGATTTTCATTATTTTGGTTACGAAAATATTTTTGGCTTGTGTATTTCTATCTTTTTTGCCTACTGAGGGAAGCCAGAAACCATGGTGTGAACCTGATCTATGGACATAAAACTTCAAGACAAATGGTCTTGGGGAGCACTAAATAGGGTGTTGCTAATCTCAAGTTGTTCTACTATTAATTAATTGGTTGGAAAAGCTATCAAATGAAACTTCAAATTCCTACAGTCACAGGTGATGCCTTGTTTGAAGTTAGTAAGTGATCTGGAGTGAGAAGTGCACTCACAACGAGGAAAAAAATAATGATTTCAAGCAAATACATCTTTGGAATATTTGTTACACAACAAAAAAGAAAGCTAACATATTACTACCATGGATAGTTTTAGGCATAGAATAATAGCTTAACTAACATTACAGAGAGTCAAATGCTAGTGGTACTAATCAAAATAAGATAAAATGGTTAGAAGAATGATAGCTTAGTATTCAACCAGGAATTATGTCACATCAGTGAGTTCATATAATCTCATAGTTAGATACAAATGTATTTTAATTTAAGTGTAATGAAGTGCAGTAAATTTAACTGAATGAATTAAGATACAATATTTATAACACCATGGGATTGGATGGAGTGGAAGACAAGAAACTCAGAGAAAAGGGGCTATAGAATAGCTATTTGAGTAACAGCATATAATCTTTGGGTGATGTACTTGGGAATGCTCAGTGTTCAGTGTCAATAAAGCCTATAGCTCTAATTTACAAAGAAATTAGGAAAATACTTTATTGTAGATATTCTTATATGTAAACTTCAAATATTTCCAACTTCACCACAGACATATAGAGTGGGAACTTGGTAGATCTGGAACGCATTCCATTTATCATCTGTGCAATATAGCAACATATATGCCATAATTGTACCCAGAGAAACTTATATCAATAAAAGGGGAGGTTTAATTACGGTCTTATCATGCAACAGTCCTCCAAGGCTATGGAAATTTTAGATTCCATAACGAAAAGTGGAGATTTAAGGGTATTCTGGTTATAGGATTCCAACCAAATGTTTATGACACTCTAAATTTTTTTGTTAAGTCCCATCATGGAGTACTTTTCTGCACAGTATATGTATGCATTTTCCTACACATTATTTTAAAACTGTGCATTTTATCTGCAAATGAAGCCTGAAAGTATCAGTAGAGCTCAGGTGTCAATTCTGACTTTTATTTTTTTCATACAGTAGAAAACCATTCATGTTTGGACAGGAAAGGTTAGATTTGTATAGCTATTTCACATATGAGGGTTGATTCCCTTTGGTTTCAATTCACCTACTTTTCATTAGCTTGTATTAATTAGAGATAATAGTTTTGATGAAATATCTCCACGCGTGTGTATGAAGCATTTTGATTATATTTACTCACTTTATATTCTTTTCTCACCTCTTATTCTTCTGATCTATTTCCTGTTCTCAACTACTACTCTCCCATCTTCTATTTGTACATTATTTTGTTCTCTTTGGTGACCTTTTGAGTCTGACTTATTTTTACCTGACCCACTAGCTAAATCTTCTTCTTAGTAGACAGTACATGTTTTACCTATTTTTATCCAAATGGACAAGATATCATAATTGCTTTCCCTCATAAGTAGGTAATAGTAAACTATTACAAGTACCACTTTTAGACTAGCTTTAGCTCACCAACCAAAGGTAGCAGAGAAGGAAGGTTAATAGGAACGGGATTTATTAAGCAGTTTAGATGCATTTATTTGGGGTGATTCCTATTTTACTTGTCACGATATCAGTACCCTAGTCCAATAACATACACCAAACAGGAATCAGTAGCAGCAGCTTGATTCAGAAGAAATTGCATGTCTCCAATGAGTTGGTACAAGTCGGTATTAGTGGCAATAATCAGATGGAATACTGTAGAAGTTCATTGGTAGGTTTCTGTCTGTGAAGATCAGCAAAGTCCAGTGAAATATTGCAAAGCTAGGAATACCCATGAACTGTTGCATGATGTAGCAATGCATCCAGCAAAAAAATCATATGACCTCTCATGTGTTTGCTTCAGCAAAACATCTTCTCATGTGGCTGCTTCAGCAGAACATCCCCTCACAAGACAGCTTTCAAAAAAATATCACATGATACAACTTAGCTTCCAAAGGAACCAGAAACTTGTACTTCGGATGATCAAGTCACTCAGTGTAACTACACAAGCAGAGTGACTGTTGAACAAATGAAACACTATCATAGATATGAAATATATGCAGTGGATAAGGTTATCAAGAAAGGGGTAAAATAGGTATCTAAATATAAATATGGGAGCAGCATAATATAGGAAGAATCTAGAAACCCAATTTTGGAATTAGGATAAAAGTTTGAGAAGCCCCTTTCACCAATAATATCAATAATATCAAAATAACAAAAGAAAAAATAAAGGAATAATTAAATTTTAGCTGTAAAACCTGATAGTTTTATGATGCTATATGTAAAGGAAAATAAAAAAATGGTGCTCCAGAATCTGTAAGACTTTATAATTGTGCCATATTTTGAGAAAAGAGATGGTATTTATCTGAAGCTTTGATTTACCAGATGGTCAGTGATAGTGATATTGATCAAGATTCCACTTTAGTGTTGGATTCTTTAATAATTTTCTTCTGAGAAGTATCTACTGAGGTCTGTTGTTCCCTTTAACATTGTGTTGTTAATGTTATTTGCTTCTGATTTTTTCCTGCCTTATAATTATTAGTGTTAATCCATTTTTGATTGGATACCATGCAAATGTTTTCTATGATCTTCAGGTCTCTGAATTCTGTTATCCCTTCACTGGGAAGGAGGTTTTGATCTTGATATAATCCTATACCCTACTTTTGATTTTTTTTATTATTTGGAACCTTATTTTAAAAGAGTTATTTATGTAATATTTATATCTCAAATGTAATTTAAATTTTTCTCGTCTCATTGGTTAATCTTTGTTCTGTTTTAAATGCTGTTTTGATTCTGATGAGTGATGAACTTGGTACACTTTGTTCTTCATGTGACTATCCATTCTTCACTACAACTGCACTAGTACTTGCTCATATCCAAGGAATGGGATATCATTAAGTCAAAGAGATATGTGTGTATCAGGTTGATCTGAACACCCAGGACAATATGTCAACTAAAGAGTTTATCAATAGATAAAAGGCTTGTTGTATGTGTGTTCAGTATTATTCAGCTATAACGACATGTGATCTGATAACTCTGATAACAGATGAGTTTATACGGCATTATTTATATTTTGAGTAAAATAGGCCACAAGGCAAACATATATTTGAATATATATTCAAATATATATTCACATTTTTGTGTGGATGCTTTAGATAAAAGCTAGTTTTCTGTTGTTTTTGTTTGCTATACCTGAAAAATAACTAACTTATGACAAAAAGACTTATTTTGACTCATAGTGTATATCACCCAAAGATCTAGATCATGCTACAGAAGAGCCATTTCTTAACACATTTACTGGCAAGGAGTGTGCTTCAAAAGATAATGATGCCATTGTGTACTACTGGAAAATATACTACACCTAGGTTTTTTCCTCAGTTCAGTTACATATAATTTTAGAGGAAGCTTTAGTAGATAGTGAAGAGAAGAAGATTGCATTTCAAAGTGTAGCTGAAAGTAGATAATGTCAACATGATGTCAGGTTTGTATTCATGCATGGTACAAAAGTTATGGAACCATAGAGGCTTGTACAAAGCTCCAGGAACAGGTACTAAATAGTGAAAATATCTCTGCATAGAACATCCAGGTAGTCTGCATGAACCATAAAGGTAAAATCTAAGTTGCACGGGAAGTTTTAAAGTGTTGTATATATGAAAATTGTGGCTTCCGCAAAAATAAAACTTCTGAGCAAATTCATGGTGTGAATCCATGGGAAAATCAAGGGAAAGCTACATATGCAAAGCTAGCAGAAGTCAAGGAATACATGTACTCAACTTAATTGCAGCACAGATGTTGCCACCCTGAACCATAGAATCTATAAAGGGAAGTGTAGGCCTTGGTACATGGGACCCGCTTTAAATATGAGACATCAATAGATACCATAGATACTTCTTTTTGGTTCGTTAGTTTTTTTTTCTTCACAGAATCAGGCTTATTTAACACACTACTAATATTTAACTTATAATATGAATATCAATACTATCATATGCCACTATCATATTGTACTTTACCAGCTCAGAGCTAAATTCTGAAATGAATACTAGCTGCCTCTATTCCCTAGTGTCGTACATTGGTAGCTCTGTAAATATAGAAAACTTTTATTCTGATGAGTTTTACTCACTTACCTGAGAAAACCATTTCCTGTGAGTCATCTGAGTTTAACAAAGCTTTTCCTAACCCAATTTTCCCCTTGGGTTAATAAAGCTGGAGTGAGTCAGGGAACTCAGCAAAAGCCTGAGGGCACTGAGCTGAACTCTTTCTATTAACCTCGGGTTGCTCACAGCTGTGGCTATACTTCAGCATAAATTCCCATGGATCGGACCTCATGTATTTATAAGCAGAATGGAACTCCTTTCTGGTATTTTATGAACACTTCTTTTGATATAACATTTAAAATAGCAGAACTTTAAGTATGAGTGAGCATGGAACAGAAATCTAAACTGTGGGTCTGATCTTACAAAATAAAATATCCTAGTCCTTTTCACATGATGTTGCAATAATAAATGTTGATGTTTTAGATGACATTAGAACAATGATAACTTTTAATTGTATATATCTGTGGCACTGATAAAATTGTATCTATGCCTGTCGAAGTTTTATTTCACTTTATCCCCAACAAATCAGATCTGCTAGATCACCCTTTTAGTGGTGTTGGCAGTAAGAATATGAGAGTAGCTGGCAGCTGCTATTCAATTTGTACTGTGGCACACACCAAGGGACATGTCTGTTTCATTGTAAGGACTTAAACTGTGCTTGTTGGCCTTTGATGGATATATAATGTAACATCAAATCTTGCTAATAATTTCCAAAAAAATGAAGTAATTGTTAGTAGAATGTTGAGAATCAAACAGTGTCCTTCAATTATAATTTCAAGGAGGAATATAATATTATAAAATAACTTTGGACATTTAGGCCATCAGAGAATAGATATCATGGTAGATAAATAAGAATATCAAGGCCAAAGAAGTCTATTTTTAACAGTATGACATTTCCAAAAATATCTTCTTCATGATTTTCTCCAAGCCCTTTTCTGCTACTGGAGACTTTCTAGAGGCTTAGCTCCCTCACTTGCCCTTTCTTTCTAGTCTAAGAAGCCTGGGAAATTAATAGGGCCAATTACTCTACTGCAGAGGGCAGAGTCTATCTTAGGCGATTTCAGTCACTTATTTCCAAAGGAACTCTGCCCATTGCTTCTGAGAATAACAGCTAACAAAGCTTTTCAGTTCTGGGTTGGAGCTAAAAAAGGAAGAAAATAGGTCAGAACAAAAGAAGAAATAAGAAATGAAGATTTCAGTGGTGAGAGAACATTTTTGGGAGGTTGGCTCAGTAGCTGAAACCCAAAAGAGAGAAATAGAACAAAAAGAGATAGAAGATGTCACCATATAAGCTCTTACATTGTGTACCTAGCCCTTCAAAGTTTCAATTATGTTGATGAATCCAAAAATTTATATGGGTTCTGAGTTAAGCTAATGTAGTTTTCCCAATGATTAATAATACTGGGAATGAGCAAGCTTCCATACCATAAGACTCTGGTCGTATTCTGAAATCAAATCAAGATGCATTTTTACCCATTCCTGACCCTGTGAATGCAGTATCTTGCACGACATACAATATCAGGATGCACGATGTATATTATAGTCTAGTCCAGCTATACATCCAAATGTAACAACTCATGCATCAGATTCAATGGACTGGCTAGAATCATGAACAGTTCATCTATGTATTCATTTTTTAATCACTGTGTCAAATTTAAAATGAAGAGAGAGGTTTTAAAGGAATGAAATAGGTTCCGGACTGTTACTTATGCCCCAAATCATAATGTATCCATTGTAATTATGTTTAGGAGAAGAGTGAAGTGTTCTCATTATTGCAAAAATTGTGATTTAAAAAGTATGTAAGTGTTTCTACCAAAAATATATCAAGAAGCCTTCTCGTGAAACTTGTAAGTACATACGTATCCATAGATCACATATCTTAAAAGCCAGTGTCAGTGTTACCAATAAGCAGCTCAGTTATTTAGATTTCCTAGAAGCCAAAAACAGCAATTTTCTGTGAGTTATTTTTGCTTTGTTACTGAGAAAATAGACTTTGAGTGTATAAATATAATAATTCATCTTACAGACGTTAACTGTATTATGTAGCAGGAAACAGACTCAATGAGAAGCAATGAAGTTATGAAAGCAAAGCATTGATTTCTGCCCTCAGTGGCATGCTTAATTATTGCTTTAAGATTTGATAATGGCTATTTGCCTCTGAAATTGTTTCTCGCAGTTTTACCTCTGCTTGTCTCTAACTCAGACTCCCCTCCGACATTTCCGAAGGGTTGGATTTTTCAGGGTGTAGTGTCCAATTTAGGATTTTCTAAAATATTCAAATGAAATTGTATAGTTTTATTTAATTTAAAATTGAATTGATTTATTTGAGATGATATCCATGTGACAAAACTCTCCATGCTACTTCTTACCAAAGATAAGAAATTTCCTTGTGAAATATATTTGTTTTTAGGGAAACAATTTCTCCAGTACATCTGAAACATATTTAATTATGAGCAGTTTAGAGACAACCATGTCTGAAATTTTACTTAGTGTTTCTTACAGAATCCTTTAATAGACATCAAAGTTTGACCTCAAAATAGCAGTGCATTAGATCTCAAGATAGAGATTAACCAAGTAGAGTAAGCCTCTTTAAAATTGGAGGAAGTATAAATCACTGGAAATTTGAAGACAAGAAGCAAACATCCGTATCACATAAGGTCTGTGGTGTTTTGAATACTTATGTTCCCCAAAGACTTGTAAGACTTATGTTTTTCAATGCTTGGCCATAGGGAGTGGAACTGTTAGGGGTTTGTGGAGGAAGTGTGTTACTGTGGGCAGATTTTGAGGATATATATATATATATATACCGGAGCTGAAACCAATATCAAATTCAGTCCCCTTTTGCTGTAGATGAAGATATAGAATTCCCAGCTCCTCCAGCACCCTGTCTGCCTGGATGCTTCTGTGCTTCCCACTATGATGATAATGGAGTAAGGTAGTCTCAACAAAATGGTTTCCTTTATAAGACTTGTCATGGTCATGGTATCCTTTCAGAGCAGTATAACCCTAATAAAACAACTTTGTAAAACAACAAAAGCTAAGTTTCTTCTGTTTCTTTAATGAACTATTCTGGATTAGATTCTTACTAAATTTAAATTTTTTTAAGGATTAAATTTCACTTTTAAGATTGTTTCTGTTTTGTTTTTACGAAAAGAAAATTGTTGTTTTGTGACCACTGTAGATGATTCAAATATATATTTATGCTAAAGAAAACAGGAAGAAATATTTGAAAATATATTGTTAATGAGTTTCATTTTTTGAAATTTCAATTTCTCTGTGAAGATGGTGTCATCAAGTTAGAACATTTCAGTGTAATCTCTCAAAATACCAGTATTTTTAAAAGGCTTAATGTTTGTATCAGAAATGGATATTTTATACTCTGTATTCTGGCTATGGTTACACTGTCCTCAACACCTTACAGACCCTGCCCATCATGCCATCAATCAAATCCACATCCTTTCTTGATCATTAGTTAAAAGCAACTAAAATGAAAACAGTAAAATAATATAAAATAAAGATAAACAAACCCTAACAAAACCAAACAGAGAAACAAATAAGCAGAAAAATAAATACTTAAATAAAAAGCAGAAGAAACACATACAGACACAGGGACACACATAATTGAACAAACAAATGTCCTAAAAAATTACAAAATCAGAAATCATTATATATCAGCAAATCAAATGTCGAGTAAGAAAAACGTAAATAGAGGAAAAAATATCAGAAATGGTATTTGAGATAAAAGAAAAAAAGAGATTGTCTCCTGAGTAATAACAGAACTTCAGAATACATGAAAGTAACAAACAAAGACCAATATGTATCCTTTCTTTGATTCAAATGCTATCTTATATGGTACTGTTAGCTTATTTGTTTAATTATATAGTTTGAAATTAAACTATAACTCCATCATTGACTCTTCCGTTTGCTCTGTATAAAATCTCATGTATACCTCACCTTGTTCCCTTTTAAATCCCTAGCCTCTTTTTTCACAGTTATTACATGCACATACAGCCATTTGCAATCAAATTTGTTTAATTGTTTGAAATAATCAAGCTCTGATAGAAGGATTCAGAAGTCTTTGTGTCCTAGGGTGACTCACAGGGTCTTTAGTAGCTCCTTCTGTACATTCCTTCAGGGTAAATCTCTTTGTATGAAGTGAAACATCTCCTTCTTTCCTGATACAAAAAATAGATCCTAAGGGACTAGACCTCCATCCTGTGAACTCTCACAGTGACTTTTACTATGTTTTGATTAATGAGAGGGTTAAGATAGTAGCAAGCCCCCAGAGTTGCAAGACCTAAACTACATTAATCATCATCAAAAAGAGATGTAACAACATTATTACGAATACAGACATTATAGAATATTTTAGCATTAGTAAAATTTTCCTAAACAGGTAATGAATTCATGAAAGAATTCATGTAATAACTCCATAGTTAAGTCAATATAAAGAAGTTTAATGGGCAAATCATAAGTTGCAAAAATACAGTTAAAACTCATATGGAAACAACTGATACCTTACATTTAAAAACTACTTCAAAAAGACAAAAAGCATCTCTCTTCAAGAACTTTCAATATTTGAATGGCAAATTCCTGAGAAGAAATTTATCAGAGTACATCCTACTCCCAGCCCCTAACCATACACCGATGCTTAGCCATTAGAAATATAATAAAAAGAAGGAAATCACTCAAATAAGTATTAACTGGTAATCTGTCTAACTTCTAATTATGTCAAATTAAAAATATAGACCTTATAATATCTAAAAAAGTAATGAAATAATATTTCCATTATTTGAATTAAAAATGTTCACCTTTATCCAAAAATGAATAAATAGGCTTCACTGAAATGTATTTATTGCAAAAGAAATTATAAATATGAATTATAAACAATATATAAGAAGTTTCATATCAGTCAGTAAAGTCAATAGAAGGTGTGATACAAGATGTTGAATTAAATATCTTTTTTTCTCTTTAGTGGTATTAATATACCATTCCAGACACCATAATTATGTCTTCATGGAAGTTCTACAAAGGATTAGAAAGTGAACTAAGAGAGATAAGTAGATTTTTTTTTGTAGAAAATGTATTTATATCTCATTTTATTACATGGTACAATTATGTTTTAAAACTTTGAGAATTGGAAGGCAGCACGTGAAAGGAAATCATTACTCAAAAATTGTTGATTTCCCTACACCGTTTCTCAAGGGCTCTTACTTTCCTCTTCATGGGCAGCTTAGACACTATGACAACGTAGCACTTACACTCCTCATAAACATTAATTTGACAATATGAATAACTTTAGGATAGTATAACACTCACACAGTATGATACACAGAAACATAGAATCACTCCTATATACAACAAACTAAGGTACAGTAGAATATTGTTCTTCCTTTTACCTATTAACACATTCAACACATGCTCAGTCAAATGTCTAGTGTCATTTATGTAAGACTCTGTATGGTTTATATCCATCCTACATTATGATTTTAATGGGAAACTTTAAATTATTTAGGGATTTTGTTTTAAAATATGGGTAATAAGTAAAAGAAGCATTTTATTATAACATTTACATTGTTTAATGTTTAGTTAAGTTTATATACATTTAACAAATTTTAACAGTTGACCCCATTAATTTAAATATACTCCTCTTTCTGTGTCTCTAAGATTTGACAACTTCCATATAATTACTTTTCTTATTCCTAGAAAAGTTCTGTCCCTACATTTAAATTTAGACTATCCTCTCTAAAATTCTTTCCTTATCTCATAACTTGGTAAGACATGCATTCCATTTCTCCCAGAAAAACTCATGCTTCTCTATATAAACTTGGAATAGATTTGTTCTTTGGACTCCATTCCCATCAGAAAATGTGGTGAGAAGACAGCCTTCTGTACAGGAGAACTGCAGACACAATTAGCATAGGAACTAATGCATTTTGGTATGGCTGTCTCCTTGGTTCACATGCATACATAGACACACCTAGAGACACACACAAACACACAGACAGACAACAGACAAATACAATCCTTACAAACAAGAAGACTGAAAATTACTTTAGAGATTTATTCCTGTAACATAAGTAAATATGAACAGAGTAGATGCTAACATTGAGTTTCCAAATTAATCTTTAAATTATTGAAAAGAGCCAAAAGTAATGATGTAATGTAAAAGAGTATTCAGACCTTATTTTTTAGTGTTACTGCAATTATATTATAAGGCCTAAAATGTTTGCAGGCTATTTTAACTATTCTAAGTAGATAATCAATGTTGTCTGTGTATTTGTTGAGTGACCAATAATGTATTTAATCCATCTAAATGTGATAAATTATGAAGGTATTTAAATATACTTTCACTATGTAATAAAGTACATATATATATTAATTTAGAGATAAAAATATTTTATTTACTTACCTTAGCTCACCACTTAATCCTTTGTAGCCTTTTCAAGAAGATCTAGTTATGGTGTCTTCTTACAAGATGTATCAATTCACTAATGAGAAAAAAGATTATGTTTAATTCAACATTCATATGGTCTATTCTTTTGTGTCAGAAAACTATATTGGTTTTTAACTTCAAATAACATGAGTTATTTAAATACTATAAATTAAATAAAGATGATTTTATTTTTTTAGAGAAGTTAATGGACCAATTTTCATTTTATTCAGTGTCTGCTCTAAATTCTTATAACATATTGTTTAAGTATATCACTGTAAACTGCCATGTTCCTAAAGTAACGTCATGGGCAGTGATTTCATGTCAGTGATATATTGATTTTAGAAATGACACAAGTCTAGTTTGATTATGACATCCTTTAACCTATAACTTCTATGTTACAATGACAAATTTTAAGGTTACAATGTGCCTCTTGCTGTCAAGACTGATCCATCCAAGCAGAACCCGGTACATATTTTCTTAGTATGAGATACAAAACATGGGCTGGAGAGATGGCTCAGTGGTTAAGAGCACTGACTGCTCTTCCAGAGGTCCTGAGTTCAATTCCCAGCAACCACATGGTGGCTCACAACCATCTGTAATGGGATCCGATGCCCTCTTCTGGTGTGTCTGAAGACAGCGACAGTATACTCACATATATAAAATAAATAAATCTTTAAAAAAAAAAAAGAAGAAGAGATACAAAACATATACTTTCAGTTTAATTTGCTATAATAAATGACTATTTTCTCTTTTCCCTATTATGTCTATAAACATTCTATGCATATTTAATATGTATGCTTATATACCCTTTAATATTTTTATTTATCTACAAATTTTGACACTAAATTTTCTTTCATTTTATAACATCTTTGAAAATACTAACTTCTAGGTTGTTCCCCACATTTCAATAGCACATATCTCTTGCTATTAGCTGAAGTCTTTTGAGATTTATCTGTGTAATATATCTTGAAAAATAAGTTTTCATATATACACTGCCTATGCATTCTATGTGACAGTCAGGGATAATACATGTCACCATGTTCTGGATTTTGTTCTCATATTCTTTTGTATTTTATCTGAATTAACTTTACATTATTAGAGAAACATGCATTTTGTTATTTTAAGAAAAAAGATTATGAGACTCAACCAGAAACTAACTTCATTTCTTCCATTAGTTACACTTTAAAAACTTAGTTAATTTTATAGTAGTTTCCAAACAATTCCTGTGGAGAAGCTTCCAAGGGGAGGAAGGTTTATTTTAGCTTACTGTTTAATAGAAGGTGAATCGAGGTGGGTAGAGCTTACTGCATCTTATAATAGGTCATGATTTTGCAAAAGATGGCAAGCTGAGAGAAGGCAAGATCAACTGAGACTTACTTATATTTCTGAGACCAAACCATAGAGACCGGTGCTCACAGTCAAACCACTTTAATTAAAAGTTCCATGACTTCCAAAACATTATTCCCAGCTGAATTGAACGTATTCAAATGGATTATTATACAGAATTACAACGCTTCCCCTTGCTTTGTATTCTTGAGGTCATCACATATCATTATAATGCATTCAACTCAATTCAATGTCTTCATAATCTTTTTTTAATAATTTTTTATTGGATATTTTATTTACATTTCATATGCTGTCCCCTTACCCCATCCCTCACCCACCCAGGAACCCCCTATCCCCTTACCCCTCCTCCTTCTTTTCTGCGGATGTAACCCCTACCTACCCCCTCACTCCCACTTTCCCATCCTCAAAATTCCCACCCCCTGGGACGTCCAGGCTTCATGAGGTCAAGGATCTCATCTTCCACCTATGTCCAGCAGGGCCCTCCACTCTTACATATTCAGCTGAAGCCCTGGATCCCTCCCTAAGTGCTCCCAGGCTGGTGGTTTAGACCCTGGAAGCTGTGGTTGGTTGGTATTGTTGCTCTCCTCATGGTGCCACAAACCCTTTCAGCTCCTTCAGTCCTCACTCTATTGAGAGTCCTCTCCTCCATTGAGAACCCCATGATCAGTTCAATGGCTAGTTGTGAGCATCTGCCTCTGAATATGTCAGACTCTTGAAGGCCTCTGAGGAGACATCCATATCAGGCTCTTATCAGCATGCACTTCCTGACTTCCACATCAGCATCTACCTTTGGTGACTGCACATGGGATGGATACTCATGTGGAAAGGTCTTCAAATGGCCCTTCCTTCAGTTTCTGTCCCTCACTTTGTCTCCATATTTGCTCCCTTGAGTATTTTGTTGCTCCTTCTAAGAAGAACTGAATCACCCCCACTTGGTCTTCCTTTTTTATGAGCTTCATGTGGCCTGTGAGTTGCATCTTGGGCATTTCAAGGTTCTGGGCTAATATCCCATAATCTTTTTTTTTTTTTTTGGATATTTTATTTACATTTCAGATGTAATCCCCTTTCCCCATTTCCCCCTCACTCAGGTACCCCCTATCCCATTCCCCCCTCCACATTCTTCATTCTTAAACTAAAGGCTTTAGGGATGGATTTTGTTTATAACATGTTTCCTGGTTGGAGAAATAGCATTGCTCAAGATGATAGTGAGACTCTGAGTTTGCTCTCATCCTTTTACTTGTTGGGAGAGATTGCTCTGCTGAGACTGTTTCCTTCCCAGTAAAGAAAGAGCACCAGTGGGTCAGCTAGCATGCCCTCTGAGTTCCACTTCCCTTTAGAGACTGTGGTACTGACATTCTGTGGATTAAAAAAAATGAGGAAAAAACTAGATTACGTTGTTTTTAGGTAAGACACTAACAGTAAAGGAAAACACAGTTCATTGGAGTTGATCTTTGACATACAGTGTTTGCTAAATGTTGATCATATCAGGAATGTTGGTCATCAAGTCATTCTTCCTTGACATTTTACCTATTATATGACTCTTGCCTACTATGTGTTTGGCCTACCATTGTATTAAGTATATCCCATGTATTCAAAGAGTATTGATTAGCTGATGAGATGATGGGACTTGATACCTTTATCCTTAAGACTTCTCTATCCAGTCACTGTCTAAAAGCCACCATGAGATACTGTGTGTATAATAGGCAAGTTATATCATCTGACTCCAAACAGTGATAAAATTAGGTTTCTACACTAGAACAACATTATGACTCTTCTGGCGAGAGCACAGATAAAGATTCTTTTTCCTCTTGTTTCTTCTTGTGATCAAGCTGTTCCTTAGGGTCAGCATGATGAAAGTGTGTCCCTGGGATACACAGACCCTTGGGTGGCAGTCCAAAGCTGATAAAGCTGGGATGCCTTTTTTTTGTTCTCTCATTTGTGATGATGAAGTGTGCATAAATATGTTTGCTTGAGAAAATAGACATAAAAATTATGAACGTGCAAACCACAGTCTCTAAAGGGAAGTGGAACTCCCATAATCTTATAACTGAGAAGTACAAAGTCTTTTTTAAGACTAATGGCAATCACTTAACTGTGAATCTTACTTTGAAAGTATGGTAGTATGTTTTCATGAGACGATGGTATGGAATTCATAGTGCACTAATGAAAGCCTAGGACAGATGAGCATGCAAACTATGAAAGCATGCAGCTTCTCTTCTGTAATCTGTGATTCATCGGCAGATCATCTGAATGCAACATCATTTGGTATATGGAGGTCATTCGCTCATGTTTCCGTATGGATATTATTTTATAGTCAGTATATTTAATTTTCCATATAATATTTTATCATATTCTTTTCAGTCTCCAAATCTACTAAAGGTAGTTCTAACCAACTTAAGCCTCATATGACTGAATTCTCAATCATAAGGAAATTAATGGATTTATTGAACAAAATCAAGGGTTTTGATTCAAAGAGCACACTGGGGAAATAATGTAGTAGACATTTTTTCTTGGAATGTCAACACTGTGTTTGGGTTTTCTTTACCCATCGTCATATTTTAAGCCTCTAGATAACAAATCAAAGATTAATGTGATAAGTCTTTCTCTTGATACTTCTTATACTTAATCTCCAGAAGTTCTCATTTGAAACCAGTTTGTAGTCTATACAGAGTTATAAGGATCATAGAAATTTTGCAAGTCTGTGCTTGAAGGATTGAGGATTCCACGTAGGCACATGCTTTGTTCTCTTATAAGGACAGGTGGAATACAATAGTAAGGGCAGTCAAGTGGTGTAGCGTAGTTTGTATTATGATTATACTTAGTATATCTATATTTCTGTCTATATAAGTGAAGGGATTTTAGATATATTAGTTAATTACAACATGTATCAAACAAAGTGGGTGGATAATGATGGATCCCAAGACATCTTTTCTACATTAAAAGTTACAAAATGTCATAAATACTATTAGAATGTAAAAATAAATGTATCTTTTAATTTCTTGGATGAAGGAAAGAAATGAGAGCTGTGTCCTAGCTTTATAAATACATGGCTTGGGCTAAGCTCAGAACCTTTTTATGTAATGATCTCTAAAACTAAGTTTGGAGGCTTCTAGACTCCATACACATTAAATGTCTGCAAGCCTGGACACTGAAGGCTTCATCTTCCAGCCTCCATCTGCTAACCTAAGCCTAGAATGTTTCAGCCTCTGAAACTTACTGCAGAATAAGCTCACCCTTTCTAGTCCTTTCTGAACTCTGGCTGCTTGGGTCAGCTCAGCTGTTCTGGCTCAAACGCCTCACCAAGGTGATTGATTCAATCTGGCTTCTCTCAGGTTCTTACTGAATTACTCTCCTTGACTTCAAACTAACTCTTTACAATTTGTCCTCATCTTCTGACTCCTTCTTATTCTCTGGTGCCAACTGTCTCTGCTGACCTACACTGAATGGCATGACCTCATGAACAAACTCAACTCCACTGCACTGCACTCACTGAACTGACAACAAAGTGACCAACTCTTTTTCCCTGTAATGTTAAATAGCTTCTCTTTCCTATATGCTGTTCTCTTGAGAGTTGGCTTTATTCTATAAATAGAGAATTTTGACTCAAAAGGTCAGATCTTTCTCTGATTCCTCACTTGTCAACCTCCCAAATAGACATCAATTTTAATCATGGCTGCGTCCTTCTACAAACTAATTTTAATTTAATATTATGTACTAATGCCATAACTGTATTCTAGCTGGATCACACAATCCTAGGTCTTTCTTTGCATGTGATTCCTTTGCCAAGGCAGCCATGTTGTGAGACTAAGATTCATTTACAGCATAGTAGTATATCAGGGGAAAATGCTCCAGTACTTTTGGTCTCCTCTTTCAATTATTTGTCTATTTCATGGATGATACATCCAAGAAATTTCTAATATTGGCCTTTATCTTCTCTAAAGGAAAAAAAAATCCTTTTTGTCATTTGTGATACAGATGTTATACTGAGTGTTCATGTTAAACAGATCTAGATATGTTCATATATATATATATATATATGTAAATATTCTCAATGTCTGTACAAAGTCTGTACAAATAATTATATTGGAGAACTAACAGCAAAGCATCTGGATTCAATGAGTGAGTTGCTAAATGTTCCGTTGGATCCATTTTCTCATGACAGTGTGATAGGTTATGTAGACCACCTCCTTAAGTTGACATCTATATATTTAAAAAATGAGGTCCAGAGAATGTTACATGTATGTTCCAAGGTGTCATGTAACCTGTATTCATGATTTTCTTCATCTTTTTATAAGTGTTTTTAGAGGATATATCTGTCAGTGTTACTTTACACACCAAAACAAAAGAAAAAAATCACTACCAGATAGAAAACTCATACCTTTTTCCATATATTTTCAGAATTGTGTCTGTGTCTTGACTCAGATCTTGGAATACAATAAATGTGTAGTTTTAAGTCATGGTCAGATATCTATCTTTTGGAGTATAGGTAATTCACGTTAAGCATGCTATCATTAGATAGAATTATCTAAGTTTAGTCTTAGAATAATACTCATTATTAAACAAAAATACTATAAATAAATAAAGTTGTTATAAACAATTCTCATTCTTTATTGTAATAGAATTGTAATAGAAAATTGTAAAACACAACAGACTACATAAATCTCTGCCTTAGCAAAAACCAGCCAAAGATTAAGCAGTAATGCTGAGAGGAAAATGAATTTGAGTTCAATATTTCTGTGTTCTTTTCATAGTCGTCAACAGAGGCTGACAACAAATTTCAAAAAAAAGGAAGCAAAAGCCTTTCTTGTTCATTAAAAATAATTTAGAACTTTAATGATAGAGAATCATTTAAAATTATGCATGATTATGATATTAAGTTAATCCTATTTTAAATCTAGACTATATTTTAACTGCCTCTTCTTCACTAGTTTAGTAATGTAAAGTTAAAATTTACAACTCTAAATCATGATAAATACATTTGTCCTACAAACCAGTATTTTGATTAATTATGGCAAATTTCATTTCTACATCTTGTAAATATATTTTCAAAGAAATTTAATAACTTTTACTTAGTGCTCCTTATTGCAGGTGGCAGTGTATAATTAGCGTTATTAATTTAGTTCCACAGTTCCTTGCAGTCAAGAGCAGAAGTACTTTAAAAATCTTTATGTAAGTATTCCACAGTGACTAGAGGCCTCATTTATTCAGGTGATTATTATATTCTAGAATGTTCCTCCTTTACAAACATAAATCTTTACTTGAACTCCTTGGGATTGGATTCATCTGTTTTACTACTCAATGGGCTTAATATTTTGTAGATACTTTACACTTTGATTTAATTAACTTTCCTATGGTTAACTGAAATTCAAACAGAACAGTAATCATCATCACTTGGGAACCTAATAAATGTGAGTTGAAGTCTCATTGCTACCAGTCAACCTAATGACCACCGATGGATAATCTAAAGCTTACATTCAAAAAAATAACATTCAAATGCTGGGAAATTTTCAGCTTTCCAACTCATGGGCTTTCAGAAAACTAAGTAAACAGTTTTCATTTTAAAGAAGAATTTTTTTCAAAGCAAAACTGACTCTTATATTGATAACATAAAATATAAAATCCAACTTCTGTACTAAATTTATATCAATTCAAAGATCATAAATTAGAAATAATTGGTCTTGCCAATATTTCAATCAAGATATATATGCTACTAGTGTAAATTTGTAGAAGCATATTATGAAATTTTATATACATAATACATATGTATTTTTTTTTAGAAAGACAAAATATGTTTATTAGATCAGACCTTCAAAATGTACAAATCTCCCACAAACACGAATAAACACACATGTACACAAACATACACACACTACACATACTAGAATATCAACTAGAAAAGGTGATGGAAAAATTCAGTTTATACCTGAAAAGAGTTCTATTTTTAAACATGAAGTAACCCCACACGATTTCTACTCACTAAGTGGAAAGAATAGACAACATTTGCAGTAAAGGAAACAAACAAGTAAGATTAATGGATTTTTGAGCTCATCAGTGAGGAAATAATTGCAGGTAAATCATTTTAATATATCACTTTCCACTTTTTAAATGTGATTATATTACATGAAGAAAGACAGAATAAATGAACCTTATGAACTCTTGCAGCAGTGCAGACATTCTTCATCTGAATAATTCTTATTAATATGACATTATATACATCTTAAGAATAGAAGGCATGCAGTCATTGTGGTATATGGAACTTTACAACCAGTACTTTCTGTCTATACATTCTACAATTTCCAGGGTCTATGAACGTAAGTTCCTTTTTAGGTGGAACCATTTTTGAGTTCATAAAACCATAATTTCATGATTATCCTTCCAAAATTACCAATTAAATACTAGTTCTCATCCTAATTACTAAGTTAAGTACACTCTTTTCTTTTCAGCTTCATGAATCAGTGAATTCTACCACCAACCCAGAAAGCCTCCCTTGCATCTCCCAGTCTTGTTTAGGCTAACTTTGCTTTCAGGTATATTTTCTGTTCTTCTGTTTTCTGAATTCTTGCTGCAATACTAGCATAGTTCCTGGACTCACCTGGATGAATCTCTGAAAGATATGTGTGTGTTTCTAAGCCCAAATGCCCCTCGGAATGGGATGACTATGGTTAGATAATGAAGTTGTGATTGACTCATGAAGAAGGACAAAGAGAGGCTTCAATCCTCAGCCAGTGTCAGGACCTCAAAATGAGAAAAAATAATGTGTAGCTCAAGTTTGCAAATCAGAAGTACTACACTGGGGAGACACTCAAAGAAGACAGCAGCTGCTACCTTGAGGATATTTCCCTCCTCTTATTCCAAGTCCTAAGCACATGATTTCCCTATGGGACATTGTTCCACACAGAAAGATAATTGTTCCTAAGGATTCCCTGTTCTCAAAAGAATAGGTTAAAACCCCAGGTGGCAAGGTATTTCCCTTTCCTATGAACTTTGTTGGTTTAACCTCCCTAAGTTTCTCTTCCATTCTGATTTAAGGTTTCAACTAAAGTCTAAAGCTATTTAAAACGTCTTCAATATGTCCTCAAGTCACCAAACCATTGCCTCTCTTGGTAGCTTCAGAAACACAGTATTCATGTATAACCACAAGAAGAACTCTTTCCCCTTGATGTGAGACCATGGATCCTATGCTAATTGGCTTTATTTTGTCTTTTTTTCAAAACAAGGTATATATTTCTAATTAGACAAGTAAAAAAAAAGAAATTTATGCTATTTTCATGAGTCATCTGATAGTTATGATGTTGAGATTAGCCACTTACCAAGAATCTTACAATTTTTTTCTGTGTTGACTTGATTAAGTGTTAGTACTAATAATGTAATTCTAAAAGTATAGAAATGGCTCCTGCAAGTTGTATGTTTTGTCCAAAGTTACAAGTAAAATTTGAATGGACTTTGACTGGAATTCCATTAAGACTTTCCTATTTCTCAATTTTAAAATCAATTTTTTTTAACAGATTTTTTTTTAAAGCAAGCTTTTTTTTTTAATTTCTTTTTTTTTTTTGAACATGAAATGCTTTTTTTATAGCATGTTTTACAAGGGGAGGAGGTAAGAGGGTCCAGGTGGTGGAAAAGTACAAAATCTTCTTGGCCTGTGCCTTGAAACATGTCATGGTCTATATGGTACACTGCCTTGAATTATGATCTACCTGCAGTTCTTCAGAAGATATGGTACACTGCTTGAGTTATGGTCTCCCTGCTATTCTTAAGAAGACATGGTACTCTGCTTTGAGTCTATCTGCAGTTGCTAAGCAGGATCTTGCAGTTGCCAAGCTTCAGAGGACATTGTGCAGGTGGGGAAAGGTAGGGGGTAAGGGTAAGGGCGAGGGTCCTGGCTTCTGGCATCTCCCCCTTCTCTGTTTAGTTAGAGAAGGCGTCTTATGTTCAATCCCAACTATGTGAGTTTTGAATTTGGATGTCTAATTATGGGGGGTCTTAGACAAGTTCACAACCCCAAAACACTGATGTGAGACGAGTCACATCGATGGTCGAAGGCTTTAGGCTGTCGATGATGGGCAACGTCAAGGGACTCTGATGTGGGTGAAAGGAGGGTGAGAGCCCTGTCTTAGGCCATGTAGGCTGCACCCACTCCCAGCACCACACACTCCTTTTCGGCTGCATTGGGTGGGCCCGTGGGAAGTGGACCTACAATATTCCCGTCATTGGGCTAACTCACAGTCATCCTAGTCTCTTGTAAATGTTCAAGTTACCAACCATTTGTCAGTTTGGGGTGTAATATTGTCATAAAGGAAGGCTCCCCAATGTTAGCGGCCATATCAAGGGTGGCCTTGGTTTAGGAAAAAGCCAATTTTTGTTGTGGTGATCAAGAGGCCAAGCTCTCTAGCGAGAGAAATGAGGGCAAAGCCAGGCATACCAGGAACCCTACTGGAGGGCGTGGAAGTCTAGGGGTCGACCGTAGGGGGAGGCAGGGGAGCTGACAGCTGTGTCAGTCTCCTGCGGAGTCACTTCTGGATCCTCTGCAATTTTCAGCTGATGGTAATGAACTTCAACTGCCTTCTTGATGGCAGCATCAACCTGGTTCCGTGGACGACAGGTCACGGGCGATGATCTCTGTCTTGCTCAATCTTGATGTTGTGCGCACATCCTCTCAATGAGGGTCTGTCCAGAGGGGTCCGTGCCTCGAGCCCCACATCTGGGTGCCACTTGACCCGACCGGCGGGTCCTGGTTATTCGTGGGGGCGAGGAGGACTGCAACCTGCTATTCTTCAGAAGATATGGTACACTGCTTGAGTTATGGTCTCCCTGCTATTCTTCAGATGATATGGTACACTGCTTTGAGTCTATCTGCAGTTGCCAAGCAGGATCTTGCAGTTGCCAAGCTTCAGGGGACCTTGTGCAGGTGGGAAAAGGTAGGGGGTGAGGGTAAGGGCGAGGCTCCTGGCTTCTGGTCCATCTGGGTTAGAACTTCTAATAGCAGGCATCACGGGTGATTCAATTTTACCTGGAAAGAAAAAAGAAGGGGATTCTCAGGGAGATTTCTCTTCCCTGGATGTAAATTGTTATTCATCGTATTTATGATTGGGCCTGGCTTTGTGAGGGTATCTATTTTTTTCATTAATATTTGTGGTAGCCAGTTAGCTGTGCCTTCTGTGGTATTGGGCAGGCATATCAGTCCTCGGCTCCATAAGGGAACTGGGACTGGGGCATTCCCTTTATGGGTATGAGGGTCCTTCCCCATATCTGTGGCAAAGTTTTGTTGGTCTTGGTGGTGCCCGAGGTCACCAACATGGTCAGCAAGAGATTTGCCATGAGCTTTCAGCTTTAGAGAGAGAAAAGTGAACAAGGCATGATGGAGAGTATTTCAGGGGGACTCCTTCTGAGGGGGTACTGTTCCCCCTCTTTTGTTTTTAAAGCCAATTTTTCAGAGTTCTTGTAAAATCAGGGCAGAAGCGCCAACAGTTGCTCCTTCCACACTCAGAGAGTCATGAAGGCCTTATTTAAGGATATATAAATCTATATTAATAATCTTTTGTCAAAGGACTTTTATAGCTCCACTGACAATTAATCAGACTATATGATATATCGATTAGAAATAGCTTTTTCTACTTTTTGTGAGATTACCTCTCTTTTGTCAATTAACTGTTGAGGAAGTTAGGGTTTACCTCTCTCTTGAGAATATTGAACAGAGATTTAAATTCTTTTGTGGAGAGCTTAAAATAGTATCTTAGCCAATTTGCATCTCCTAGAAACTTTTGAAATTAATTTAAAATAAATAGACTTCCTTTTTTTTAAATCCTTTATCTGTGTGGGGTTTTTATTGGGTATTATACGTATTTACCTTTCAATGTTGTCTCCTTTCTCATTCTCCCCCCAAATCCCTTATCCCCTACCCCTTCCTCCTAATTTTTGTGATGGTGTGCTCCAAACATCCTCCCAGTCCCATCTCCCTGCTCTCGAATTCCAACACAGTAGGGGATCCAAACTTTTGGGGACCTTGGCCCTACACTTTCACTGGAGTCTAACAAGGTCACCCTCAATTCCCTATACAGGTGCGTGAGTCCCTCCCTTTGTGCTCTCTGGTTGGTGGTTTAGACTTTGGGAGTTCTGGTTGAAACTTTTGATGCTCCTTCTAAAAAGGACCAACGCATTCATACTTTGGTCTTCCTTCTTCTATGTGAGTTTTATGTGGTCTATATGAAGATTCTTAGAAATTGTGAGCTTTTGGGCTAATATCCACTTATCAGTGAGTGCATACCATGTATGTTCCTTTGAGATTGGGTCATCTCACTCAAGATGATATTTTCCAGTTCCATCCATTTGCCTAGGAATTTTGTGAACTGATTGTTTTTAATAGCTGAGTAGTACTCCATTGTATAAATGTACCACATTTTCTGCATCCATTCTTCTGTTGAAGGGCATCTGGGTTCTTTCCAACTTCTGGCTATTATAAATAAGGCTGCTATGAACATGGTGGAGCATGTGTCCCTGTTGTATGTTGAAACTTCTTTTGGGTATATGCCCAGGAGTGGTATAGCTGGGTCCCTAGGTAACGCTATGTTCAATTTTCTGAGATACCACCAGACTGCCTTCCATAATGGTTGTACCAGTTTACAATCCCACCAACAGTGGAGGAGTGTTCCTCTTTCTCCACATCCTCGCCAACATGTACTGTCACCTGTGTTTTTGATCTTAGCCATTCTGACTGGTGTGAGGTGGAATCTCAGTGTTGTTTTCATTTGCATTTCCCTGATGACTAGGGATGCTGAACACTTCTTTAGGTGCTTCTCAACCATTCGAGCTTCCTCAGTTGAGAATTCTTTGTTCAGGTCTGTGCTCCATTTTTTAATAGGGTTCTTTGATTGTCTAGAGTCTAATTTCTTCAGTTCTTTGTATACCTTGGATATTAGCCCTTTATCAGATGTAGGGTTGGTGAATATCTTTTCCCAATCTGTTGGTTGCCGCTCTGTCCTATTGACTGTGTCCTTTGCTTTACAGAAGCTTTGCAGCTTTATGAGGTCCCATTTGTCAATTTTTGGTCTTAGAGCACAGGCCATTGGCGTTCTGTTCAGGAACTTTTTCCCTCTGCCTATGTATTCCAGGTTTTTTCCCAGTTTCTCTTCTATTAGTTTCAGTGTGGCTGGTTTTAGGTGGAGGTCCTTAATCCACTTGGAATTGAGCTTTGTACAAGGAGATAAGTATGGATCAATTTTCATTTTTCTACATGCTGACCACCAGTTGGACCAGCACCATTTGTTGAAAATGCTATCTTTTTTCCATTCGATGGTTTTAGCCCCTTTGTCAAAGATTAAGTTATCATAGGTATGGGGGTTCATTTCTGGGTCTTCTATTCTATTCCACTGATCCTCCTGCCTGTCTCTGTTCCAATACCATGCAGTTTTTATCACTATTGCTTTGTAGTACAGCTTGAAGTCGGGGATGGTGATTCCTCCAGAAGTTCTTTTATTGCTGAGAGTAGTTTTCGCAATCCTGGGATTTTTGTTATTCCAAATAAATTTTAAGATTCCTCTTTCTATCTCTGAGAAGAATTGAGTGGGAATTTTGATGGGGATTGCATTAAATCTGTAGATGGCTTTTGGCAAAATAGCCATTTTTACTATATTAATGCTTCCAATCCATGAGCATGGGAGATCTTTCCATCTTCTGAGATCGGCTTCGATTTCTTTCTTCAGGGGAATGAAGTTCTTGTCATACAGGTCTTTTACTTGCTTGGTTAGGTTCACACCAAGGTATTTTATATTATCTGTGACTATTTTGAAGGGTGTCATTTCCATAATTTCTTTCTCAGCCAGTTTATCTTTTGAGTAGAGGAAGGCTACTGATTTGCTTGAGTTAATTTTATATCCAGCCACTTTGCTAAAGTTGTTTATCAGGTTTAGGAGTTCTCTGGAGGAAGTTTTGGGGTCACTTAAGTATACTATCATACCATCTGCAAATAGTGAGATTTTGACTTCTTCCTTTCCAATTTGTATCCCTTTGACCTCCTTGTGTTGCCTAATTGCTCTGGCTAGGACTTCCAATACTATATTAAATAAGTAGGGGGAGAGTGGGCAGCCTTGCCTAGTCCCTGATTTTAGTGGGATTGCTTCAAGTTTCTCTCCATTTAGTTTAATGCTGGCTACTGGTTTGCTGTAAATTGCTTTTACTATGTTTAGGTATGGACCTTGAATTCCTGACCTTTCCAAGACTTTTATCATGAAGGGGTGTTGAATTTTGTCAAATGCTTTCTCAGCATCTAGTGAGATGATCATGTGGTTTTTTTCTTTGAGTTTGTTTATATAATGGATTACATTGATGGATTTCCGAATATTGAACCAACCTTGCATTCCTGGGATGAAGCCAACTTGATCATGATGGATAATTGTTTTGATGTGTTCTTGAATTTGGTTCGCTAGAATTTTATTGAGTAATTTTGCATCAATGTTCATAAGGGAGATTGGCCTGAAGTTCTCTTTCTTTGTTGGGTCTTTGTGTGGCTTAGGTATGAGTGTAATTGTGGCTTCAAAGAATGAGTTGGGTAGTGTACCTTCTGTTTCTATTTTGTGGAATAGTTTGAAAAGAATTGGGATTAGGTCTTCCTTGAAGGTCTGATAGAATTCTGCACTAAAACCGTCTGGTCCCGGGCTTTTCTTTGTAGGGAGACTTTTAATGACTGCTTCTATTTCTTTTGGGGTTATGGGACTGTTTAGATG
Organism: Grammomys surdaster; assembly: GCF_004785775.1. Classification (NCBI taxonomy): domain Eukaryota; kingdom Metazoa; phylum Chordata; class Mammalia; order Rodentia; family Muridae; genus Grammomys; species Grammomys surdaster. Next base: position 14,835,748 of record NW_021604622.1, read on the forward strand.
GTTTATCTGGTCCTGATTTAACATTGGCAACTGGTATTTGTCTAGGAAATTGTCCATTTCACCCAAATTTTCCAATTTTGTTGAATATAGGCTTTTGTAGTAGGATCTGATGATTTTTTTAATTTCCTCAGTTTCTGTTGTTATGTCCCCCTTTTGAGTTCTGATTTTATTAATTTGGATACTGTCTCTCTGCCCTCTCATTAGTCTAGCTAAGGGTTTATCTATCTTGTTGATTTTCTCAAAGAACCAGCTCCTGGTTTTATTGATTCTTTGGATAGTTCTTTTTGTTTCAATTTGGTTGATTTCAGCCCTGAGTTTAATTATTTCCTGCCTTCTACTCCTCTTGGGTGTATTAGCTTCTTTTTGTTCTAGGTCTTTCAGGTGCTCTGTCAAGCTGTTAGTGTATGCTCCCTCCAGTTTCTTTTTGTAGGCACTTAGAGCTATGAATTTTCCTCTTAGCACTGCTTTCATTGTATCCCATAAATTTTGGTATGATGTGTCATCATTTTCATTAAATTCTAAAAAGTTTTTAATTTCTTTCTTTATTTCTTCCCTTACCTGATTATCAAGGAGTAGGGTGTTGATCAGTTTCCATGTAAATGTGGGCTTTCCATTCTCTTTGTCATTTTTTAAGACCAGCCTTAGACCATGGTGATCTGATAGGATGCAGGGAATTATTTCAATTTTCTTATATCTGTTGAGGCCTGTCTTGTGCCCAATTATATGGTCTATTTTGGAGAAGGTACCATGAGGTGCTGAGAAAAAGGTATATTCTTTTGCTTTAGGGTGAAATGTTCTATAGATATCTGTTAAGTCCATTTGGTTCATAACTTCTGTTAGTTTTACTGTATCTCTATTTAGTTTCTGTTTCCATGATTTATCCATTGCTGAGAGTGGGGTGTTGAAGTCTCCCACTATTATTATGTGAGGTGCAATGTGTGTTTTGAGCTTTAGTAAGGTTTCTTTTATGAAATTCGATGCTCTTGTATTTGGCGCATAGATATTCAGAATTGAGAGTTCATGTTGGTTGACTTTTCCTTTGACAAGTATGAAATGCCCTTCCTTATCCTTTTTGATAGTTTTAAGTTGAAAGTTGATTTTATTCGATATTAGAATGGCTACTCCCGCTTGTTTCTTAGTGCCATTTGCTTGAAAAATTGTTTTCCAACCTTTTACTCTAAGGTAGTGTCTGTCTTTGTCACTGAGGTGGGTTTCCTGTAAGCAGCAAAAAGCTGGGTCCTGTTTGCGTATCCAGTCCGTTAGCCTATGCCTTTTTATTGGGGAATTGAGTCCATTGATGTTAAGAGATATTAAGGAGAGGGTGTTCTTGCTTCCTGTCATTTTTGCTAATAGTGGAGACATCGTTTGTGTGGTTATCTTCTTTTGGGTTTGATGGAAAAGGATTATTTTCTTGCTCTTTCTGGGGTATGATTGGCCTCCTTGTATTGGAGCTTTCCTGCTATTATCCTTTGTAAAGCTGGATTTGTGGGAAGATACTGTGTAAATTCAGTTTTGTCATGGAATATCTTAGTTTCTCCGTCTATGGTAATTGAGAGTTTTGCTGGGTAAAGTAGCTTGGGCTGGCATTTATGTTCTCTTAGGGTTTGTATGATATTTGTCCAGGATCTTCTGGCTTTTATAGTATCTGGTGAGAAGTCAGGTGTAATTCTGATAGGTTTGCCTTTATATGTTATTTGGCCCTTTTCCCTTACTGCTTTTAAAATTCTGTCTTTGTTTTGTACATTTTGAGTCTTGATTATTATGTGACGGGAGGTATTTCTTTTTTGATCTAGTCTGTTTGGCATTGTGTAGGCTTCTTGTGTGATTATGGGCATCTCATTCCTTAGGTTAGGGAAGTTTTCCTCAATAATTTTGTTGAAGATATTTACTGGCCCTTTAAGTTGGGAATCTTCACTCTCATCTATACCTATTATCCTTAGGTTTGGTCTTCTCATTGCGTCCTGGATTTCCTGGATATTTTGAGATAGCAACTTTTTGCATTTTGCATTTTCTTTGATATTTGTGTCAATATTTTCTAAGGTATCTTCTGCACCTGAGATTCTTTCTTCTATCTCTTGTATTCTGTTGGTGATGCTTGTGTCTATGACTCCTGATTTCTTTTTTAGGTTTTCTATCTCCAGGATAGTCTCCCTTTGTGATTTCTTTATTGTTTCCACTTCCATTTTTATGTCCTGGATGGTTTTGTTCAATTCCTTCATCTGTTTGTTTGTGTTTTCTTGTAATTCTTTAAAGGATTTTTGTGTTTCTTTAAGGACTTCATCCTGTTTTCCTGTGTTCTCCTCAAGTTTTTTGATAGTGTTATTTACTTCCTTCTTGTAGTCCTCTAGCATCATCATTAGAAATGATTTTAGATCTGGTTCTTGTTTTCCTGGTGATATGGGGAGTTCAGGACTTTCTAATGTGGGAGAACTAGGTTCTGATACTGGCAAGTACCTTGGGTTGCTGGTGCTTGTGTTCTTGCGCTTACCTTTCGCCATCTGGATCACCTTTGTGCTATCAGTGCTGTCTCTGACTGGGGCCTGTCTTTCCTATTATCTAGGTTGTGTCAGAACTGTTTGGGATGGGTTTTGCTGCTTGAGTTAGAGATGAGGCCCAAGATGTGCTCGGTGCTCAGGTGGAAACCGGAAGGGGCCGGGGCTCCGGGTCAGGAGCGGATTCCTGGATCCCAATGAGTCCCAGTGGGTCCCAGTGGGTCCCAGTTGCTCCCTGATTGGGGGCGAGCACTGCCACCTCCTAGCCTAAGAAACTGCTTGAGCTAGCTTGAGCCAAGGAGAGCCCCGCTCCCTCTAGGTTCTGTGAGATTGGGTGCAGAGCTGACTCCCGGGATCTGCTCTGGCACAGACCGGAAGGAACCCACGCTCCGGGCCCTGGAGTGAACTCCTGGGTCCCAGTGGGTCCTAGCCACTCCCTGTTCGGGGGCAAGCACTGCCACCTCCTAGCCCAAGACCCTGCTTGGCACAGAGGTCCTGCGAGCCCCGCTTCCTCTGGAGTCTGCGAGATTGGGTGCAGAGCTGCCTCCCGGGATCCACGAGTGCTCGGGCCCAGACCGGATGGAGCCCGCTCCAGGCCAGGAGCGAATTCCTGGGTCCCAGTGGGTCCCTGTTGCTCCCTGTTTGGGGTGAGTGCTGCTTTCTCCTTACCTGGGATGCTGCGTGAGTTCAAGCTCCTGGGAGTCCCTGTTTTTCTTGGTTTTCTGCGGTTGGGTACGGAGCTGCTGCCTGCGACCTGCTCTAGGCTCGGTCCCAAACCGGAAGTCCTGACATATGTATTTTTTGTTATGTTAGTATGCCATAAACAAATTTAGTGGCCACTGTGTGCCAACCATAATAAAGGACTTGAATAGTATATATTAATTTGGAGTCTCCAAAGTGCCTTCTTGCTCACTCTTGTCAGAGAATGTTACAAAAATGCAGTTTTGATATATTGTTTTCCACATGTTGGCCTCAAAATGTTTCTTTGTTACTATAATCTGACTTTCTCATTCAACATATTCAAATTATCCCTTATCCATACTGACAAATATAATTCAGCCTACCATAGCTTCATTGCTTCCTAAGACCTTTGTACATAAGCAGATACTTATTTATCATCTCTTGCTTTGTTAGGTAATTCATCTTTTCTAACTTTAGTAGAAGCTGGTTTGTGAATTTCTCTTCATACCTTTGGGTACATTAGTATACAATGGCCAAAAGTAAAAATATAGAATTTCATAATAGGCTCCGAATATTGTTAAATGAATATATTTTATAATCATTCTTATACTGGACCAAAAATTACTATTACTTCCTCATTCAACACATTCTTTTGAAAATTGGATATTTTATTTATTTACATTTCAAATGTTATCCCCTTTCCTGGTTTCCCCTGTGCAAACCCCTATTCCATACCTATGGTATGCTATGAAGGTGCTCCCCCACCCACCTACCCGCTCCTGTCTCACCACTCTAGCATTCCCCTACACTGGGGCATCAAGCCTTCTCAGAACCAAGGGCCTCCCCTCCCATTGATGCCATATAAGGCCCTTCAGCTTCTTCAGTCCTTCCCCTAACTCCTTCATTGGGGTCCCTGTGCTCAGTCCAATGGTTGTTTGCAAGCGTCTGCATTTGTACTAGTCAGTATCTGGCAGAGCCTCTCAGGAGACAGCTATATCAGGCTCCTGTCAGAAAGCACTTCTTGGCATCCACAATAGTGTCTGGGTTTGGTGTCTACAAGTAGGATGGATACAAGTAGGTGGGGCAGTGTCTGGATGGGCTTTCCTTCAGTCTCTGCTCTTTGTCCCTGTATTTCCTTTAAATAGGGCCATTTCAGAGTTAAAATTTTGGAGATGGGTGGGTGGTCCCATCCCTCAACCGGAGGACCATGCCTAACTTCTGGATGATCTCAAAAGGTTCTTCCTCCCCTTTGTGTGGTATTTCAACTAATGTTATCCCATGGGGTCCTGGAAGGCTCTTGCTTTCCTGACATCTGGGACTTTCTGGTTGTTACTCCAGTTCTCCATCCCCCATTGCTACACACCTTTGTTCAATTTCCTGACCCTCTGTACATCTCTTCCATCTCCTCCCACACCTGATTCTTCCCCCTTTCCCCCCACCCTTCTTCTTTTCCTCCCAAGTCCCTCCCACCCTCAACTTCTCTTGATTATTTTGTTCCTCCTTCTAAGTAGGACTGAAGCATCTACTCTTTGTCCTTAAAACTTGGAAATTATATTTATCAGCATGAATGATAGTAAAATATACCCTCCTATTCTTTTATTTAAATTATTCAGTTATAGTGAAGTTTACAATTCTTTCAGATGTTTATTGACTATACCATTTTTCTAGTTCCCTTTTGTTGCTGTGATGAAACACTATGACCAAAAGTAACTTAGGTGAATAAAGAGATTATTTTAACTCCACCACTGAAGGAAGTCAGGAGAGGATCTGAAACAGGTTCTGAAACCAGAAATAGAAAAGGACAGGTGCTTGCTGGCCTTTTACAGCTCATGACCACCTAGATTTCTGATACAACTCAAGAATACCTGCCTAGGGGTTAGTGCCACCCACTGTATGCAGAGCATGCTTACATCAGTTGATATATGCAAGAATCTTATATAGAGATTTGCCAGGTCAATTCTATCTAGGCACTTACTCAGTAGAGGCTGTCCTCTCAATCCTGTAGCCTCTGTCATGTTAATGAATAAAGCTATAAGGGAACATATTTTGTATATGATCATCTCATAAATTAAGCCATTTTAAACATTTTACAATTCAATTTTTACATTTTCAAATATACTCTAGGAATTTTTAAAAATTATATCATAATAATGTATAATAATCAAAATAGTTGACTGACATTTGAAGGGACATTTTCTGACACACATATTTTATTTAAATAAGTAGACATATTTTAAATACATGAAATGCATCATCCTGTCTTTTACATTTGAAATGTTACTTTTGTTCATATATAGATTACACTTAGAACTCTCAGAGATTTGTGATAATAAGGTAGATTAAATTTGTTCTATAAATTGAATTTTCTCAGTTTTGTAAAATTTAAATTATTAATGAATGATATTCTTACACATGAGCTTCTATAAAACCAGATGTTAGAATGATAAAAAACAAATTCATTAATAATTTTAATCTGTATTCGTTATCAATTATATTCATGCCTGACAATTTGTATTCTAACAATATGACTTTGGAGAACATTATTGTAACTTTTCTAAAATTTATGTGTTTAAAGCCCTAAATTTAACACTGTCACTTTCTACACCCATCAATTTCTCACAATCTTATTACATATAAGGATATCACACAGTGTTATATAATATTCAATTATTTTATTAAAAAGTTCATGTCAACTAGTAAATATACTAAGCATTCTGTATCTTAAAACATAATTTACAGAGTAAGAGGCTGATAAAGGACACTTAATCCATACCTTCTGGGGAACCAAGACTTCTGTAACATTCCATAGAAATATTGATGAGGAGAGACAAAATCAAGAGCATTCACATATCACTAAATCACCTCAACACTCCAAATATATTAATCTCCCAAAAGTAAAGAAGGTCATTCTTACACCTCCTTGAGAGTAAAGGCATGAAATTCACCTGTTTCTTATATTATTATTATTATTATTATTATTATTATTATTATTATTATTATTATTTTTAGAGGAAGAAACTAAAATATTACATGAGATACCATATAAAATTAGAAGGAGATTTGACTGAAGCAAATCTGATGAATTCCAATAGAATAATTTGAAAACTCCTGTGCAAATAGGTTGCTCTCGGGTTTTCACATTGAGACATTGTTGCAGAGTCTTCATTGTTTAACTAACTAGGTAGATAGAATTAGCCTTATAGGTAAAGTGTGGCTTTATAAACACCCATTTTAATATTATTTAACATATATTACTACATAAATTAGTACACTAATTTGGATATGTATATGTATGTATATGTATATGATGTATATGTATATATAATGATTACGTCCTACCAATTGTGTCAGTCTAAGCAATTAAAAGTACATTATATTATTGTATTGTTTTATATTATTGTATAAAATGAAAGACAATTGTCTCAACTTTATAGAATAACAAATGGAAAAATCTGTAAAAAAAAGTTTTAATTTTCTTTCTTTAAAGCATTCATACACTACAGGTGTCAACTGTTAAAATATTGAGGCAAACGCTCACTATCTGATGACGGCTGGACAAGAAGTTATTCTGTACAACTTGTTGCCAAAAACTAACTAGAGATCTGTCTACCTCTATGTCCTGTGTTTTGTGATTAAAGATATGTGACACCAAGCCTAATACTACTGAATATTGTTCTTTTTATCAATTCTTAGAATACTAGGATTTTTATATTTTCAAAACGTGAAACATTTTACTAGGAGGTCAACTTTCAATGGCATAAATATGTTAACCTAAATTTTCAGTCCTCTACCAGTAGAATAGAATACCAATGATGGATATGTTAATTAGCAAATAAATGCAAACATTGGCACATTTAGTATTTTTGTGCTTTTTTTATGAACCTAGACTCAGGTAATTTAATGATATTCACATGTTGTAAAATCTCATAACCTAATAGTTTAGGGGTTTTGTATAATAAAACTAAAATTGGACAGGCATTGAAGGAGGTCACCAGAAGTAAGCTATGATCTATAAAGCAAAGTCCACAGACACATGTAGTTCTATTAGAAAAGGTTGTTTGCTCACATGAATGAACAACTTATCAAGATTTAATTATTTACAGCTATTTCCTGAAGCAAACAATAAATGATTAATTGGAACTCTTATCTTCTTAAAAGAAAATCTGTGGAGAAATGGTCCAAGTTCATTTCATGGAAATGATCTGAGTTCTTATTCCTGGTCATGTAGCTTTATGGAGAAAAGAAAGATAGCCTACTTTTATGAAAAGGAATGGGAAAACTCTAAGCTACACTGAAAAAATTATGGCAAAGTTTAAACAATTATTGCAAAATGAATTGTATACCTGAATTACTTTAAAGACAGAATGCATTATAAAAAACTTATTTTGGACAAATAAATAATATCATAATCTAATGTTAAAATAATGATGTTAGGAGCAAAGCACATACACATACATAGATGAGCATACACACACATACACAAGTGAGCACACACACACACATGCACATACACAGACGAAAGTACACATGCACACATACTAAGTTACTCTGTAGTGTTTAAGATTATATGGAGAAAAAGATGGTTTATTTTGACTGATTTGCAGTTTAACGTAGAGAATTGGGCTCCTCTGAGTTAACCAATTTACCTCAAGAAAATTAGATTATTGAAGTCAATATTTTCAATAAGTTTTTTAACCATTGACATATTTTTATGAAAATAGTTTTATTGATAATTTCACAAACAAAATGAATTTAAATTGTGTCCTTTAAAGTTGTTAGCAATTACTGTACTAAATATAACTACAAAATGCATCTTATAAGCTATAATATGCCTATGCTTATTCAAAGTAATTTGAAATTCTGTATTATAATTATTATTTGCATATATTTATATTATAATACACATATGTGTTTGGGTTTTAACAACCTTCATGAATAAAATCTTCCTTTCTTTCTATTAATTTTTATACCTTGTCTTTCTGATTAATTATAAATTCAGCAAAAGAAATTGTTTGCAGACATTGGAGCCACTATTAAAGATATTTTTTGACCTGATAGAATAGATGCTTTCTTGGAGCAGTTATTATTATGATTGACAAGTTGGTTTTCAAGAATGGACTCAGACAATAAATCAACTTACATCTCTAGTGTGACATATAAGTAATAAACTCTCTTCTGACTACGAACTTGATAGCAGTATTGGCAACAGAGCTTCAAAGCAGATATAGTTTATTTATATCATTAGTTGTCTAGTATATTCCTGCTTACAGGAGAATAGGTATATTTATAGATATATCATTGAGGTTTCAAAAATATTCGGGAAAAAATTTAATTCAGCTCAAAAGACATTTACATAGTATGCAGTATTACAGGAAATCAATTTATATATAAACACAATACACTAAGCATAGACATGCTTTGGAATGCTTACCCTTCCATAACTTCAAAACTGTCCTTTAACTGGGAACTTTTAGATCTTGGCTGAAATAAGAAAAATGAGATGCTTTCAACAGCTTTTATGAAGATTTAGAAGAGGCGAAATGTGAAAAGTCTTTTAAATATGAAATGCTGTGAGTGGAAAGCCCAGCATATAAATCAAGGAACAGAGAACTCCTTCAATCTTCATGGAAAGCCGAGTGTCAGTTGTCTTCTCAAGATTGTGTCAACTTGAGTCCTTCAAGATGGATGCATGGTTGAAAACAAAGTGACAAGACAGATACGTACAGAGCATTATCCATTATAAAGCTCAACTAAATATCAACAAATATAATAAACACAATTATATCCAAGTAATGACTAAACACAATGAGTTCTATTTATAAAACTATGCTAAAATATAAGGTTTGTTATCCAAACTATTGATGTTGGCATATGGAATGTAGATTTAAATTTTAATTTTCTACATGAGAGTAAAACATCACCCATGTAAAGATAACAAATGTTGAATGTTTCTGTAGTTGAGGCATCTAAATACTTGTTGCAAACACAATTATAGCACAGTCATAGGTCTGTAAATGCTGAATGTCACCTACTAAAATACAAAGGTTTACAAAGCTCATGTATGTCGATAGTGAGGTAGCTCTACTCTGAAAAAAAAAAAATTGCTCCATGAACCAAACTTCTCATTCATTGTTTTCAAATGGCTACTGGACATCTACTCTTGTTAGTCATTGCCTAAGCCCTGAGAATGCATGATTAAGAAGTTATTTGAATCATGAACATTATCTATCGGGAGTCTATCATGAATTAAAACTGAACTGTGTTTGGCAATTTTAGTTTTGGATGATGGTCGAAAATTGTTGCTCCAGCTGTCTGCTTTTCAGATAGGCCATTGGGACATAAACATTAAGAAAACATTTTTTTTTTATTTACTGGCACAAGGAGTGGATGAATTTGTTTAGTTATAGAGTCCAGATATTTAATCAAAAACTGTCTGGATCTTTCTCTAAAAGCACATTGTAGATAAAACTTACATTTATACAACTATCTCTCAATAGAGTGCTCATCTGATGAGTTGAAGTCCTAAGAATGGACTCTGATTTCTTTTGTGGGAATAGACTGCCACTGGATTTGAAGAATAGCACCAACATTTCTATGTACTGCAGGCTTTACAGCTTTCTATCCAGAGCTTGGCTTTACTAGCCCACAAAGTTGAGTAAGTTAATTTCTTGTCATAATCCTTCAGAGTCCAGAAGACGTCTAAGACTTTTTATTTCTCAGCAAAGCCTGATCGAAACAAAGAAAACTACTAAGTTGAGATGCCTAAAAACAGAATAGAAATGTTAAAGCATCTGATGAAATTTATGAACCAACTTACACAAGCTGTGGACTAGACAAGGTTTCAGACATACCAATTTTAGACTGATTACTGTCTAGATGAAGGAGAACTTAGGCAAGTGCTAATGAATACCTGTTGGTCCTGACAAATGAGCTGCCTTTATTGGTTCCATATCACTAAGAGGTTTTCTGTACATTAAAAAAAAATTGACCTAATTCCTAGTGCTACTTAACCTCCAAAATCATAAAAGGAAAATATTTTCCTAGAAATATTTAGAGTAGGAATAGAAACAAGGAAATATCTTCAAATGTAAAGTATGTATGACTATAGAAGAGATTGAAGAAAAATTACAGGAAGGGTAAAGTAAGCCTTTGGTAGAATCTTTCTTGCTTCTTTCCTTGCTTGCTTGCTTGCTTGCTTGATTGATTGATTGATTGATTGCTTTTGGTTGTTTTTTAATTCAAGATAAGTTTATTTTTGTTTTGGTTTGTTTTAGGTTTTTTTGTTTCATTTTTCCAGTACCACCAAGAATTTCAGTTAGTAAACAATGAATTGAAAGTCAGAGTCCTGCTTTTCATTTTTTATCTCAGCACATTAGGAATTCACAAGGTGTTTGACTTTTTTGAATCTGACTTTTCTTCTCTGTCAAGTAGCATCTTGCTCGGGGGTGATTTCCACAATTAATCACATTAGTTCCTTAAAGAGTTGCAAAAAATAATAATGTGAACACATATTTTGTAAACAGGTGCTTTGCAACTCGGCCTTTGGCCATGAATATTTATTTACATTTTATAACAAAACAGCTGTATTTATGCACATGAGGCCCTCACAAAACTGGATCTCCTGCAATCCCCTCAATCATTGAACTCTGGAATAGTTTACATGGACTATAAGGGGCTATGTTCCTGAAGATATACAAGCAGTACCAGGTAACAGTTTCATGTAGGGACAGACACTTCCTCTATAGTATAGCTATTTATGACTTGTCCACACTCCAGGAAATAATCTGTCACAGTGTGAATGTTAGTGAATAGAATTAAGTGTATGGACTCACCAAGCCAGATCTGTGTAGAATTCTTTAATTGTTTTACTTTGGTCCTGTTCCTCAAAAGTAATTAGAGACAGACTCCTAGGGAAAACTCTTATAATGCAGAACCATATTAAGATGGAGAAATTTTGACAGCACAATCAAACGCCGTCGCCAAAATAAACAAGATCACTCAATTTCAAACCAACTTGAACTGCATAAAGAGTACCAGGCTGGCACATGGTTTATTAACAATCCACTTTATTTTTGTTAACTGCTGATAACAAATTTAGAGATTTCTCAATGATTTTGTTTAATGAGGTACAGAAAGCATTGCAAGAAGAGTAGATATAATAAAATATGGGTAACATTGTAAGAAAAGATCAAAATACAGTCTGTACATGTGTCAAATTCAAACATAATAAATAAAAACATTAAAACAAAAGGTAAGGGGGGAGAATTCATCAAAAGAATTTCAAGGGCTCTTGTAGAAATCTGATGTCAGCTCATTAACAGAGACTGTACCTGGGAAGTCTGGTTTATTTCACTGGTTGTTTTTTATTAATGGTATTATATGCTCTGGTGTATAAGTCTTTGGGAGAAGTCTTAGTTCAAGTATATGTGTTAAGAACCCTTTAGAGCAAATTTTTGAAGTAATCCTAACAAAGGTGCATATGTGTGAGAAAATCTGTCCTTAGCCTCCTGCCTTGAATAAGACTGAGTGCTTCACAGTTGGTTCCCTTTTGAAACAGACGGCTTTCTTGTTCTTGATAAAGAAATAAAACACTCATGTGTGTATGTGTATGTGGGTGTGGGTATGAGTATGTGTAGGGTTGTGTGTATGCCATAGATGCATTGATTTCATAAGATTAATGTTTTTGTGTTCTGCATGCTAACTATTCTAGCATATGTGGATGTCAAGTAGCTCCTTCCCCAGGTATCAGCTGCTTCTGCTCTCAGTGTTCAGCACTGGTACTGTTCATTATCTTGCTCTAATGTCAGAGGCAGATAACAATCTTTCCTAAACAGCAGACAGACTTATAGTGGCAGAATTAATTAAAATTGATTCACACATTGTGTCATGTAAAGGTCTTCTGAGGGCTTTCTTTGCTACAGCCCTCTCCGTTTCCTGGTGTCGTAGTACATGGCACAGGTGGGAATCGCTGCCTGAGAATACTAATTATGAACTTGAATGGAACTCTGCACACTGAGTGGCAGTGTGATTCATGAAAGGAATGTAGAACTTACTTCATTTAAGGATTTCATAAGGGATCAATTCTTTATTCTGACTTCTTATGTTTTTATTCAGAGGGGGACGAAGCTGATAAATCAAGGTTACTAAAGATTATCATAAATCTCATAAATTAATTCTATATTTTAATAGTTAATTGTTTAAAATTGTAAGCTTTTAAAGGTGTATGAAATATTAACAATAAAGGTAACAGAAGCATAGATATATATAGATATTAATAATCTAGTTAATTTTAATGAAGAATTTGAATAATAGTATATATGTACATATACATATATATATATATATGTCCATGACAATTGAAAATTTTATACTTTTAATCTTCCATGTAGAATAAATTTTATCAAACATAGTTTTAATATATTTTATTTATTTATTTATTTATTTAGTCAATCTGGTGATAAAACCTCGATCCTTGTGCACTGTAGGGAACTGTTATAGATCATCTAGACTTATACAGCTATACATTTAGTGTTATTACCTTTAATTAACACAGGAACCATCTAATTCAGGGCAATACTATGCTTTTATTCACTAAGGAGATATATATTCTGCAGTCTATTCTAATGCACTCTAACAAGGAAACACACTTGAACAAGGAAGACATCCTATTTTCATGGACACAATCCAAACACTTAAATCTTCATGTATCAATACTATTTCATTTGATAATAGTAAGAATACTTCTTAGAAATATTCAGATATTATACAATTTTTTTTCAATGAACATATTTTTTCTGCAACTTCGGTGAGAATAAAAGTAAAATATGTGAACGCATACCCCAGGGAATGGAAAACCCATGATCCATGACCCTGAATGACCCTAAGTTTACAAGTCACCTAACGGTCATGTTTCAGCATTAGTCATATGGTGTGTCCATCAGCCCCTCAATAGAAGACAGAGATAATGAAGTTTACAGAGACGAGGCTTGCAAAAACCAAACAAACAATTCAAGTACCCAGGATGAAAGAGAGAATTTATACAAGATTATTTTAAAGTTCTCAAAACTTTATATTTTTCATAGTTAATAATCCATTTAGATGCTAGGAATTTCATGATGAAGATAATTTTTCTTTTTATTTTATGTGTATAAGTGTTTTGCCTGCATGTATATGTGTGCTACAGTGTTCCTGGTATCTATAGAGGACAGAAGAGGGTACTGGTTAGTCTAGAATTTGTGGCAAGTACTCTTGACCTCTGAACCATCTCTCAACCTTCTTCTGAATTTACACATTTAATATAAGAAAATATTTTATATGCATACTAGTATCAATTATTATTAGATGAATAACCACTGAAGTTATACCCTCAGTATAATATCTCAAAACATAGTCAGTATGGGTAAATTAGGTTTGTTACAGTAAACACTGCTTTTATTAGTTTTGTATGCTTTATTTTTCCTCATATGCTATTTTAATGTGGTGATTACTACAACACTGTTGTCCCCTTGATAGGTTGACATACCCAGAAAACCTTGAGTAAAATGTATCACAATAACCTATTAGTTCATCATATATGAAGTAATTTATATAAACACCTGTTAAGTAAAAATACTTCCAAAATCTTTCATGTGTAAATGACGAAAATTTCAGAAGACATATAGAGCACTGTTAGGTTTAAAGAATTCATGGTAAAATAATAATAATTATAATCATAATTATTATCATCATCATCATCATCATTATTATGCTCAGTAAATTTTTATGTGATAAATTTGTGCTCTTTTATATTTTAAATTCTTAATCAAATATCTCCAATAGTTCAAAGCAAATAAGATTATATTGAAAAAAGAATGGGAAATGATGAAAATATAGTATATATCTATGAAATGAAAAGGAAAATCGTGAGAGGAAAAAGTAAAAAACATAATTAATATTGGTTGCAGATTATTTGTGAAATATAAATAAAAGTAAACCAAAATGTCTTACATTATATTTTAAGGTATGCTCCCACCTTTAAAAAATATATTTATAAATAATTTCCCCACACACACCGATTTTCACCAAAGCTGAATGTGCTATAGCAATTAACATGGAAGGAAAATGGTGATAAGAATGCTTAAAAATGAACTCAGTGCTCCATTTCCTTCAGTGATCTTGCCATTGATAAATTCTTATTCCAGGAAATAACCACACACACGTACTCAGTCATGAAACTATAACTAATTTCAGTGGACCACCCACAAACAAAAGGCATGACAGTGGGAGTGTGACTGCTGAGAAGAATGTTTCAGCAAAAGAGGAAGGCAAATGGAGGTTTTAAAAAGGCTATAGTACTTTCCTTAAAAGTATTATGATATCAAATAATATTTTTTTTAAATTTAGTTCCTGTTAAAAGTTATTTTATACCTTGAATCAATCTACATTGGTTTAATTTGTCTTCATATATTTCTCTCCCATAAGAAAAAATTTTAACTATACCTGTATTATGTTACCTCCTATGTTCAAAGAGATAAATGACTGGAAAACTTTGTCACACTATAAAATTTAACTAGAACAAAATTTAGCTTAAAATGCAACAGCTTTCTAGCATCATCACCATCATCATCATCATCGTCATTGTCGTCACGGTGAATAGGTTCCAACTAGCAAATTATTTGATATTTGTCACTTAGAAGTAGCACCATGATGCAAAAGCATTGAATGCAATTTAATAGATATGTGAGTGTGCATGTAATTTAAAGTATAACAGTAGATTAAATATCTATAATGAAAGTGGATAAGTGATTAAGGGTTAGAGACTCAAAAACAGTTATATACATGTCAAAATTATACACTTCAGGCATATGTCCCCAAGGTTAAATTCACTCTCCATATAATAACTGATCCTAAGAAGGTAATAAAATTAAGTATAAAGTATATAACTTAATTTCTACATATCCATAAAACATTTATTTGATTTTGGATTTATGACCATCAGACCACTTTTAGTCTGTCAGCAAAATTACCTCATATTCTTATAGAAAGCCTAAATGGGCAGTAAATCT
Source organism: Grammomys surdaster (assembly GCF_004785775.1). Lineage (NCBI taxonomy): Eukaryota > Metazoa > Chordata > Mammalia > Rodentia > Muridae > Grammomys > Grammomys surdaster. The sequence goes on from NW_021604622.1 coordinate 14,850,965, forward strand.
TATTATTACAACGAAACCGATTTGTGACCAGGGT
>NW_021604622.1:14851098-14888826 GCF_004785775.1 Grammomys surdaster
GTCTCTCTCTCTCTCTCTCTCTCTCTCTCTCTCTGACTTTCAGTGTGTGTGTGTGTGCGTGTGTGTGTGTGTGTCCTTGCTTTCCTTTCCAGATCACAGTATCAACTCTCAATTCTTCTCAATCTTTCACTGTAACATGAGATTTATTTTTTTTGTAGCTCTGGCCTTCCTGTTTGCTTTTAACTTTGCTATTGCCATCTTTGTCTCCTTTTTTCTTGATAAACAATATTCTCAAGATACTTTCTTCCCATTCTATAACACCATCCTAATCTGGGTCTGTCTCTTCCTTGTCTGATTTGTCTCAACCCTGTAGTAGTTATGAACAGAGGCACTCTTGATAGACTTTACCTCAATTTGGCAAACATGGTTGTAATCCTTTTAGTAAGCTGGCACACAGTGTAATGATTTTATTTGTCCAATTTGCTAAAACATTCAATGTTTGCTGCTATATTTTTCCTGAGCTTATTGCCATCATGATTTGGTGTTCATTTCTTTTGTTTGATGATGGATCACTGACAGGTTATTTTGGTCAAAAAGATGACTAAGTTGTTTGAAATTCTTTTGACTTCAAAGAAGCAATCTGGATAATTGCATGTAAGCAGTAAGAATGTAAGGACTACTTAATCATAGATTTCAAGTTTATTAAAAGAATGTAGAAGACATTGAGCAGCTGCTCCTCTATTCACCAAGAGGAAAAAATAAAGAAACAATCATAATGATTGCAACAGAGGAGATTAAAATGTATTATTAGGAATTCTGATTTCTTCAGTCTTCTGTGAACACTAGAAGTTCTGAAAGACTGTAACTGAGACTTATATGTAAGTAGTAGCTTCTCCCAGTATTCAAATACAGAGGACCAAAGGAGAATTAATCTAGGCAATTAAGGTTTCTCAACACAGAAGCAAAAATATTTAATTTTAAAATAAACTTTGATGATCCGCTCCTTTTAGAAACTATTCCAAATCATATATTTTCCATTTAAACTGAAACTCAAATTTCTCACCAAGATCTTCAAGGCCCTATGATGTTGCTGTTTCTGTGTCATTAGACTCTATATACAGAGTCTCTTTGTTTTTGGAATTTATTAAAGTTGTTAGACATTATGTCTTTATTTATTTTTTTTGCCCCTTGAAGAATTACACTCAACCCAAGGATGCCTCTTTTTACCCCCTCTTGTCTCTCTGATATTTAGCCATGTAGAAGTCACATTCATTGAGATGTTCTTCTGCTTACTGCTCTCACTGTTTCTTCTACAAATGTTTGTGAGCTTCAAAACATAACACATCTTGTCTGCTTTCCTCATCACTGAGTTAACAGAACATACTGCAATGGCATAAGGAGTTTGATGAATGAATATAAGTGTCAGTCTCATAGAGAGTACTATCAGATTCAAGAAATAAGTATGGAAGGAAATGCCATTATAATTCATGAAAGACACTGTTTACACAGCTCTTACACGTTCTGGGTTCTTTGGACATCTAACTACTAGTGTCATTCCACTTTTAATTAATAGACTACATGGTACATTAAAAGTTTTCTTTTCCTTGCAATGGCCTATATTAATGACTATTAAAAGAAACTGTTTATTTGAGCGCAACCATTCTCTCTAATGGAACTACCCATGGAGAAAATTTTATAAATCTTTGTTCACAGCAATATTGATTGTACCTGCTGCGAAGCAAAAACAAAATAAATAGCAGCTGTTATAGTAATATAATAGATTTAATTTTTAATATCTGGTACACAATCAGTAACATTTTGTGGGAAATATCTACAATAAAATGATAGTAATTACCTAAAACTATCTACTGAATGTGAACTCTCTTTGTTTATCTTTGTAAAAAGATTCACCTCTAAAACATGAAATGGAACACCACATGTGAATGTCAATGGTAAAAGCATATCATATTTATATATGTTAGTGATCCACATATAATACTCATAAGAATTAGAATCTTATTGCTTCTATTTAGAATAGAATACAATAAAAATAATATTGCAAAATAACATGAAATTAAAGAAAGAGTTTTGCTAACTGACAATATGTACAAACAACCTCAGATATATGAATAAAGATAGAAAACTGGTGTGGAAGTACATGTATTTGATTGAACAAAACTTTCATCTTAAAATACATACACACAACAATATTCAATATAATAACGATTGTCCATTTTGAGAATATAGACATCCTATTAAAGATAAGAATTATATCTACAATATCACACCAACTTTCACATGACCTCTGAAGAACTGAATTAAATAAACTTTATTTGTACAGCATAATTGCATCAATAGTTACCGTTAGAAATGTGTTGTAATAACTAACATAGGCTTTCTAATAATCTATATGAAAAGAAGGCAAAGTCACCAAATTTGAAGAATAGTATCTTAGTAATCATATAACAAATTTGTTATTTGCTATATCATTCCAAAATTCTCAAGAGAAAATCACTAGAATCTAAATATCACCTAAAGTATATGCCCAGTATATATGTAGAAGAAGACTGCCTTTTCTTGCCTCAGGGGGAGAGGATGCACCTAACCTTTTAGAGACATGATGCCCCAGGGAATGGGGATGCCCAGGGATAAAGAATAGAGCACCCTCTCAGAGACAAAGGAGAGCAACCTGGAGGGGAGCAACCCTTGGAATGTAAATAAATAAAATACATTTTAAAAAGAGAATACGAGTAAGATCCCCCCTAGAAAGAAAAAGTATCTAATAATACTAATTATAATAATAATGTATTACTCTTTGATATGATGATGGTGGTGGTGAAATGTCCAGAATCTTACTATTTCTTTCAGCTGTGAGCCAACTCATCTCTTCTATTCCTTTTAATTTTCTCCCTTTTCAATACAATTTTTGTTCAGGTACCTTCAAAACTACTTACTGACTCCTGATTTGGTTCTTAATTATTTTCTTATTTTTCCTTGAGTATTTTGTAGAAATATTACAGTTTTACATAATTTTGGCATTTGAAATCTTGTTGATTTTTATAGAAAATAGGTATTTTAGGGAAACACAGATATTTTAGGAAGTCATTGAATTTTGAGAGAAATTTTGGATGTTTTAAAGAGACTAAAAGTTTAAATTTGAGGAAGTTCTAAAGACTGTATAACTTAAACATTGGAAAGTATTATATTGTGATATTGATATTTATATGTTATAATTAGGATGAATAAGTAAAAGGTTATAAGTTGACTGTAATATGTTTATGGTTCTTGTAGGCAAGAAGTGAATCGTTCTGGTTACATTTTTATCAACTTGATACAAAGTAAAGTCTTTTGAGTAGAGATATATTAATTAGTATTTTATTGCTTTAATGAAGCACCGTAAATAAGGTAATATGTAGAAAAGAAAGCACTTTTTGGGCTTATTTTTCAGATGATTGTAGTCTATGATGATGAGGAATGATGGTAGGAACCGGTGTGATCTCACATCTCAAATTACAAACACAAGATAGAGAGCACACTCTGAATAACAATACTAGGTATTCAAACATATGAACGTACTGTACCCTTCTCACTTAAACTACCACATTCCACTGACTAGACTATATAGGCTCATGGCCATATCCTAATTCAAAATGCATTTAGCCCAACTTCAAACCCCACATCGTCTTTTAGTCTCAAAAGTGTTTATAAATAAAATTTTTGATATCTCTTCTGAAACTGAAAGTAATCTCTTAAATGTAACCCCTCTAAAATCCAAAAGCAAATTACATATTTGTAACATACCCTAGCACAGAATGTATGTTGTTATTATTATCTTAAACTCTAGTGTATTTATTGATGATATCTTCTTGGCGAAACTTGCATGGTTTCAATGAATCTAGAAAGTCATTCATTTATTTTAAATTTTCAAATTTAATGGCATGTAGTTCTTAAAGTTTTTCTTCATAATTTACTAATCTGGTCTGGACTCAGTGTGTACCACAGGAGCTAAACCACAGGAGGTTGGGAATGTACCACAGGAGGTTGGGAATGGTGTAGGTGTGGATCATAGACTGGATTGACTTGCAGGGTGTATGAACCACGATAGTTCTCAGGATTTGGGAGTGTGTGGGTGAGCTAGTGACCAGTGAAAGTAGAAGACTGAAGAAATGAATATTCTGGCACACTTTTCTAACAGTGTCATACCTCCTAATCCTTTCCAAAGATTTCCATGAACTGAGGACCAGTTATTCAAATATATAAGACTAGAGAACAATTCTCCCTCAAACTACCACAGGATATTGAAACAAAGCCAAAAACAAAGTATTGAACTGGAAGGCAGTGCTCAACAGACTGGGACTGGGCACTGGATATGCCACGAGTACAATACCCAATCTGGGGAATGAGAAAGTTATAGGCACACTAAGGTCAAACCAACTCTCTAGGCTCACAGGAGCACTGGTTGTAATGTCCAGATTATGCATGTAGGTGGTATATATTATGTTTTCCGACTAGGATCGTAAAGAGTTTACAAGCTGGGCTAGCACATGGGATATATGACCATAGCAATGTCTGGAGCTTCTTACAAAAACGATGTGGTTCAGTAGAATGGGTAATGTAAAGTAGAGAGACCTTGGGATTTAGTGTTAGAGGAGCCTAGATTCACACAGTCACATTAGACTGAACCAGAGGACAAATATGCAACTGAAGCTTGTCTTGGAGCTTTGATATTGTACCTTTGTTGAGTCAAAAAGACTCAACAAAATGACTTTTCTTTTTTTTCCCTCTAATTTCATGAATGACTGTGGAAAAATATAGTTTATGATATATATAGTAGATATTTAACAGCTTATGAACCACTAATCAGATTTTCTATGGTATTACATATATTTTATTTATAGAATGACAGCAATTGATGTTTCTTAAATTTATTTATCTCAGTATGTTTAATTTAACTAAAGTGTTCAATATATATATATATATAATATATATATATATATTATATATATATATAATCTAGTCTTCTAGTCCCATATTTTAGTAATTAGGAGGATTCAAGGGCAGGGAGATGGAAGTGGTTGGGTGGGGCAACACCCTTATAGGAGCAGAGGGAATGGGATAAGGGGTTTCTGGGGGAGGATCTGGAAAGGTGATAGCATTTGAAATGTAAATAAAGAAAATATCCAATAAAAAAAATAGATCCTAAAACTATAAAAATCATGTTTACTATCTAAAAAGAACTTTCAAAACACCCAATATTTTAATTATGTGATTTTTATAATTATTGAAAATATAACATGTTTTCCAGCTCTAGTAAAGCATTCTGTAATCAAGATGCTAGAACACCCTCTATCACCGGCACTCCATGTACCCTTCCAGATTAATTTTCTGCGTTATCTTTGGATATGAATCTCATTCTCTTAAAGTGCTAGTGCTCATGTCTGTGGTTTGTATCCCTCCAGCTTCTGAACAAATTTTCAATTTGTGCTGGTAAATTAAAACTCACCTGGCAGTGCCTCAGATGTCTGCTCTGATTCTGTTCACCAAAACAGAAAACTGGTCAGTTAGCCACTCTTTGTCATTGTTAGAAAGGAACTGTTTCTGGAACTTCAGCCAACATTATGTCCAACTTTCCCAAATCAACTCCATTTCTGACCTATCTCTTCATGTGTGTCCCTCTAAACACTCACGTCGAAGGCAGGAATGTTGGCATGAGAAGGCTAGGCTATAAGAAATCATCCACAAACAAATTGAAGTCAAAAGCTCCCTGATTCCTGAAAGCTTCAGGGAATTGTTCTTGTTTTGTAAATTTCTGCATTCAGAGTGTATTGACTGGCACTTTTAATGATCAGGATAAGAGTCATTAGCGCAGCAATTTCTACTTAGATTTCAACATGTGTTCTTAGCTTACATATGTTCTTATAATGTGTCTCTGAGGTTTCATTTATGAGGCTGTGATGCTTGAAACTGAGTCTTTTGTACACTTTGCAGACAGTTGATTTAGGCTTTCACATTGTTGCATTCTGCCTTTGAATTACAGAACGTAGTATTTTCTGGAGTGTCCTGATTCTACTTCACAAAGTATTCTCTACTAAGCATGTCAAGGTCATCACTCTGACTCTCATGTTTGGCTTCTTTGTTTGGTCTGTTTTCCTTTATGCCCTTAGATCTCTCTGATGCTTTACTCCTTATGTAGGTCTTCAGTTCCATTCCTGCCAGGGTTATATGTACTTGGGGAGTACTTTGTTGCATCCAGGTTCTTCATTTATGACTTAAGCAGTCCAATACCTTCCTTGACACACCACAATTTTCATGACTGAAGACTTTGACTACCTTCTCTATTTCAGCAAAGTCACTGTAGTTGTAGGCATAATTTTATGATCTGTACAAAAAAAAAGAATTTTTAGACTCATCCAAATATGTGCTCCTTATTCGTGTCATGTTGTTTGATTTTGGATACATATTATTTTTTTTTATAAAAATGTCAAGTGCTTACTGTTAAAACTTATGGAGCTTTAAGTTAATTTTTCCCTTTGCCTAGAATAATGGCAAGTAACTTTCATGAAATTAGCTTTAAACAATTATGGTATATTTATTCTTTGTAAGAACAGTACCAGTGTGTTTCTATGTGGATATGTGTGTGGATATGTGTATAAATACATATGTATTTATTGAAATCTAGAAATTTATAAACATGTATTATTTGTGTTCATATATAGTAAACATATATGAAGACCCATATCAATATTTATTTACATTAATTTAAAATTAAGTAAATATTTATATTTAATTACCTAAAATTTTCAAGAAACTAGACACTATACTTCATTATTCAACAGAGCCATGTACTTGTTATATTCTAATTGAAAATATGAGCCAAAATTGTCTATAATTCAACTTTAATTATTAAAAATGCATGTTAAAGGGAGATAATGCCCAAGTTAGTAATTTTATCTAATTTGGAAACTTTTAGTATTAACACAATATGAATATCACGAGTGATTATTTATCTGTGTCATAGAAAACTTTGAATAATTAGTCAATGGGTCTTTATAGCTATAGTATGTGTAGTACAGAAAGTAGTATTGTAATTCATATTTAGTACAATTAACCTGTTAAAGAACATCACTTTAGACATATGGAAACATCCAGGAAAATGAAGTGGAAGTGGAACCTGAGAGACAAGTTTGAGACTTAAGTTGTGTTGTACACACTTCATCTAAGCTGCTCTTGGCATTTGACAGGTCTATCTATTATTTTCCAACAACTGTCAGCTCCACAGATGGGGGACTACTGTCTACTTATGGGAAAATCTGTATATATTTTATTTGTATTTAATCATCACTTGTGATATAAATAAAGTGATGAAAATATCTGAAACTAATTTTTATTTTCATATTTAGTACATAGTGTTTACAATAGTGTTGTCTATAAAACTTGACAGAATGCTAATTTGATAAATTGCAGGACATGATCACTAAAGGTTTAAGAGATAAGAATTTAGTTGATTGCTGTGGTTGTGTGTGGTATGTTCTTCACATTCAATAATGATTGGTAAACAGACGTGATTTCCATGATTATTAAAATTCAAAGTCATTTTCAATGTTTTTAAATATAGTGCTTTCAATAAGTTGTCCAAAAAAAAATAATAAAGGTATATCTGTGGTGTTTAATGTTTTACAGTTACTCTCTATAATTTTCCAAACACACACAATCACAGTAACATATTTAATCTTATAAAATAAAATATATATACATTTTGAAAGATATTTGTTAAGCTTGTATAATGTAAAATACTGAGCAGTGACCTTTCTCCTAGCTCTATTAAATGCTACTCCTCAGTATACAAGGACATGACCTTATTTAAACTGTTGTTAATGTTGTGGGGTTTGGAAGAGTCATAGTTGGATACCACCACTCTTGAAAGTCCAATTACGCAAAGGAAGTCATGTAGCAAGCTGGCCTGTGTTTCTGCTAAATGTCTTCTTCAGGTGGCACTCAGCAAAGTTATAACTGTGCAGATCCAGATTGTGTTCCTCAGTACACACATGGTAATGGTGCTTTGGAGAAATTAATTGCTGAATGCTGCAACACTTAATTGACAGATGAACCAATTATTATATTTCACACTTAGCCCAATTACTACATTTCACACAGTGTAAATATTTTTGACCTTTTAAATGGATGAGCCATTATGAGAACAGGGCTTAATTGCTAGAATCACAATTTAAACACTACATTTTAAATTTGATGTTTCTAGGTGAGAGATTTAAATTTAAAAACATGTCAGATACTCACAAATTGGTCCTTAACACCTGTTCCAGTTTTAAAAATCCCACTGAGATGCTTAGTTATAAGTTTATTTGCTTTACTTTTCAGCTGAAATCTTGATATACTTACACTAATATACAGGTATACAAGAACAATAAATATATATTTGAGGGCAAGTGTATAGTGAAGGTTCTGGCCTAGTGAGGTGTTGAAAATATTATAGAGTAAAACTAAAGTATAGATGCAAAAAGTTAAGATAATATAGCTTGGAAAATGTCTAATACCTAGAAATACTTAATATTTACAAAAACCTAAGTATGTTTTGCTTGCTAATATTCTATTTTCCCATGGTAAATAGGTCTCATGTAGTTATCAAATTTGCTACATATGAAGATTAGTGGATTCTAAAACCTATCCTATGAAGTGTCCATTATTTTATTACTTCTCTAACTATGAATAAAGAGAATGAAAATAACTTGACTTCTCATGAATTCAACAAATGGTGCGTATGGTAGTAAAATGTTATGGCATCAGGGCCAGTAAGATTACATATTATGAAACCTGAAAATCTTAATACACATTTTAATTGGTTGTGGGCTTGTAAAATGTACACATGTAGAGAGCATGAGGATATATAGATGGTGATTTTTAGTACATCATATTCAGTATGTACATAGAAGTGTTGAAAGTTTACAGAGATGCATACCTTTTATAGTGACACCTGATTTGTACCTCTATATAGGGATTCCTTGGAAACAAGGGAGAGTTTTCTCAGTAAAACGAGTAGCTAAACAGCATAAATCAAAAAGTTAAAATTACCCGTAAAAATTAATAATTAACAAAATTCTAGTTTTCAGTCAATATTTTTAATGACAAGTTAGATGTTGCAATATTAATGAGAATCAGTGGCCAGTGTCTGAAGGCACAGTTAATTTTCAATAAGAATAGCTATATCAGTAGATATTCATATTTTGTGAAAGCAATTAGTGATTTAATAACCAACATCTTAGAGATTATATAGCATTTGACCCACAATTCTACCTCTAAGAAAGGATTATAAATACATTTCAAATAAAAAAGCACCCAATGATGAAACATAACTTTATAAACCATTGTATATAGTATAACACATGTTAAAAAATGCTTAGCTGATTCAAGAATATTAAACAAGTTCTTAGTTATTGTTAGTATTAAATAGCGTTGGCCATTAATGATTTCAACTCTTTTTTTCAGATTTGGATTCAATATGGCTTTATGTAATTTTTTTCATGAAGAAGAGATAAAAATCACTAAGGCAGATAAAGTCTTTTAAAAATGTCTCACTGTTTTAATAAGTTAATGTATATTTAATATCTAAAATATGATCAAGTTAATATTTTAAAGTATGTAATAACTTTGAAGTATGAATAAAATAAGTAAAACATTTCATGTATAATGGACTTGAAATATTTTTATTATCAAAGATATTTCTTGGTACATTGTCTTACAGAGGGGAATGTGTAACTTCAAACTGTCCTGAATGAAGAGGCCAGAATTTTGTCTTTATACTTCTGGGAGACAACACATGTGATCACTATCTTGTCACCATTTGTGCCCAAATTTTGATGCTCATAAGGCTTTGCTGATCCAAGAATTTTGTCGCATAAACACTAATACTTAGTGGTACATATTAGTCAGATATCTCTTGAGAATTAACACCAAAAAGAAACATACAGTGTGCATGTGTGTGTGTGTGTGTGTGTCTGTGTGTCTCTGTGTGTGTATGTGTACTTGGATGTGGTGATTGGCTCAAATGACAATGTAAGTTTAGAATTACTTGTTCTATGCTGATGCAGTTCTAGCCTTAGTCTGTAGGAATCAATGCTAAGCAGATGATTACAGTGATGTTCTGAAGTAGCATTGTCTCAAGACCCAGGAAGAGCTGAGAAATCAGTGCTGAAGCAGTCAAGCTGTAGGAAATTTCTCATTCAACCAGCTGGTGTCAGTCTTCTTGTTTCATTCAAGTCTGCTGGTTGAATGAAATCTACACCTCTTAGGCATGGTCACTGTCTTTACTAAATCTATTGATTTATAGATATTTGTGTCAGAGAAACTCAGTATGGTTAGAATACCTATCCTTCACAAAATCTTCCTTTTCAACTGAATAGTGAATCCTAGCTAGATGTGGTGATGCACATTTGTTAACTATATGAGAAGCCACCGTGTTTATTGATGACCATCCTTTTATATCAAAAGTAGAGACAGAAAACCTGGGGACCCAGAAAATTCTAGGTATGTCATCTAATTTGTAGAAAGACATATTTTGGATGTTTTGGGGGTGGTGTTTGTGTCTGTTTGATTGTTTTCCAAGACAGGGTTTCTCAATGTATCCCTGGCTGTTCTGAAATTTACTTTGTAGCTGGCTTCAAACTCCTAGAGATCTGCCTTCCTCTGACTCCTGAGTGTTGTGATTAAAGGTGTGCATCACCACTGCCTGCCAGTATCATACCTACTTCATATCTATAAAGCCATGAAAACATCCCCACAGTTTTCTAAAGATCAGTGTTTCCTGGTCCTTTCTTATCTTCATTCTTACAACATTTGGTGTGGAATCCTTATATTTTCTCCCTTATTATGTTTCAAACTTCATCTCCTTGTTCTTCAACATATGGAACTCAGCATATTCAGATTCTCCAGATTCTTGAGACCTTGCTTGCTCTCTCTGAAGATGAAATCCTAGTGATTCCTTCATTGTTCTTTTAAAACCATTTCTACAGGGATTTCTTATAGAAAATAAATGACTGCATAGAAATCTTCAAAGTCAATATGCCTTCATTTAATCTATTTTAAGCTATGAAAACCCCACACACAGGCTAGATATCTCCGTAAGACAATGGAGGATGGATGATGACTACTTTAACTACTGCATCCCCAGTAATTCTAGCTGCCTCACCCTCCAGTTAATACCCGCTAATTAGATAGATAGATAGATAGATAGATAGATAGATAGATAGATAGATAGATACTGTTTAACCCAGCAAACAAAAAGACACCATCCATAGGACAAATTTTCAACCTACAGATTGGGAAACAATCTTTAACCCTACATCCAACAGAGGGTCAATATCCAAAATATGCAAAGAACTCAAGAAGTTATCTTCCAAAAACCCAAATAACCAAATTAAAAAGGGGTTCAGAGCTAAACAGATAATTTACAACAGAAGAATCTCAAATGGCATAGAAGCACTTAAAGACATGTTCAAAGTCCTTAGTCATCAGAGAAAAGCAAATCAAAATGACCCTGAGATTCTACCTCACACCAATCAGAGTGGCTAAGATCAAAAACTCAAGTGACAGCACTTGCTGGTGAAGATATAGAGAAAGAGGAAGAGTCCTCCTTTGCTGGTGGGATTGCAAGCTGGTGTAACCACTTTAGAAATCAATCTGGCAGTTCCTCAGACAATTGGAAATAGTTCTAACTTAAGACCCAGCTATACCACTCTTTGCCCAAAGAATGGATACAGGAAATTTGGTTCATTTACACAATAAAACACTATTCCACTATTTAAAATGAGGACATCATGAATTTTGCAGGCAGATGAATGGAACTAGAAAATATAGTCCCGCGTGAGGTATCTCAGATCCAAAATGACATGTATGATATGAACTCACCAATAAATGTATATTAAACAAAAAGTACACAATACCTAGGATCCAACGTACAGACTATAAGAAGTGGAACAGGAAGAAATGCCAACGTGAGAAGTTTTCCCTCCCACTTAGAATGGATAGGAAATAATCATGGGATGCAGATGGAGGGAGGGACCTGGATTGGAAGAGGGAAGGGGGAAAGGGGAGCAATATCAGATATTGGGGGAGGAGACAGGAGAGAAGCCAAGAGGGTCAAGAAAATGAACAGAAATAAGCCACCTTAGGGATTGGGAGGTAAGGGGACTCTCTAGACAGTACCAGAAGCCCATGAGGTGAGACACTCTCAGAAATCACTGAAGGATGACCTTAGCCAAAACCCCCAACATTGGGGAAACACAACTTGACGAGTTCATCTCTGCTAGATAGACAATGCCTCAATTGCAGGGACAGGGTTACTAACTCACAGTCAAAATGTCTTATTGTTTTTAAACAATTATTTTTTTAGTGGTTGTTTTATTGATTTGCATTTCAAATGTTAGCCCCCTTACTGGGCTCTCCTCTCTACTGCAAATCTCCATCCCACTCTCCTTTGCCTCTTAGAGGGTACTCCACATCCTACCCTCCCACCCATGCCCACCCATTCCCTCATCATCCCTCTAGCATCCCCCTACACTGGGTCATCAAGCCTCCACCGGACAAATTTTGAGAAACATATGATAGTAGTGTGATAGATATTAAAAAGTACCTCTCACAAATCTCTGAGTAAATTAAATTTTTACTTAGTTATACAAACTTTTTTCTTTATTTCTGTATGAACTAACAGTGTTTTTGTCGCCCAAAAAAAACATAGAAAAAAATCTTTTATAACTTTGTCTCCTAATCATGAATATTTGAATGCCAGAGAGAATATGCATCATGGCTGCATGAGCATGTGTCAAAAAAGAGTAGCTTTACAAGCTTCTGGGTGTGGTTTTAGTTTGTATTCTTGGATTAGGAAAGTTATAACTCATTGGGGGGTTTTGTTTGTTTATTTATAAAGAACTTAAAGTTGGGTTGGTAGAAAGGAGGAGAAGTGATGGAAAACTCTGAGAAGGGGAAAAACATGATATAAATATAGTTAAATTTAAAAGTTGTTTTGTCTTATGACAAAAAAGAAACATTAAAACAGTAGCTTCAGTTTTTCATATCTAAAAGAATTATTATTAAATAAAATAAAGTAATTGAATTCAAGAATAAAATCCTGTATGGATAATGGAATGAAGAGCTAGAGAGACCACTCAGTGGTAAAAAAAAAATTATTTTTGCTCTTGAAAAGGACCCTCTTCAGCTCTCAGGACCTTTATGACCATGAACAACTGTATTTAACACCAATTCCATCATATTTGATGCATTCTTCAACTGTCCAGATGCCTGCATGCATATGGCATTTATAAAATCATTCATACTCAAAAGTCTCCATATTACTAGCTGAAACAACTGGCCACTTGGGACAGAGGAACTACTAGATTCTTGGACTTCCTATTCACATCTGACAATTGTTGAGTTAGTTGGACCACAGACTGTGAGTCAACACAATAGATTCCCTCAATATAGAGAGACATTCTATAAGTTCTGTCACTCTAAAGAACTGTGACTAATACAGAAGTTGGTACCAGGAGTGGAATCAGGTGTACTGGTTGGTTTTGTGTGTCAACGTGACACAAATTGGAATTATCACAGGAAAAGGAGCCTCCCTTGAAGAAATGCTTCAATGAGATCCAGCTGTAAGGTCTTTGCTCAATGAGTTTACAAGGATGAGAATGCCCAAGCTATTGAGGGAGGTGCCATCCCTGGGCTGGTAGTGCTGAGTTTGATAAAAAGTAAGCTGAGTGAGTCAGGGGAAGCAATCCAGTATCCAGCACCCCTCCATGGCCTCTGCATCAGCTCCTCTCTCCTTCCTTGTGTGAGTTCCAGGCCTGATTGCATTCTACAGTGGTCTTTCACTTGGAAATTCTCAGTTTCTCTGGATTTCACTGTCTCACCTCTAACTTAGATGTCACTTGGCTTTGCCTGGTGAATTACACCCTTGCTGTTCATTGTTAGCATTTTTAGCATCCTGAAAAATCTAAATACTTTTCCCCCAATAATCACAGCTAAGGCCACTTATAAATATTCCCAAAAGTGTCTCACATCTGAAGTGGATGAAATATTGTGTATATTTTTAAACTGAATGCAAGAAAAAACTTAATAAGAAAAATTGTATAATGTATCCATGGATAAATCAATGATGTTTACAAAATTATTTAATCATCCATTTTTAGAAAAATGTGTATAAATATATCTGAATCATACAAAGATTTCCAGACAGAGCTACTTTTAAAGACTGAAGTGCATTATTTTAGAATTACATACATGCTTATAAAACAATTTGGCCAAATCCATACCCTTCTCTACCTCTTCCTGTTTCTCCCCATCTCTGTTGTCAGTATTTCTTCCCAAAAATTCATATGACCTTTTGTAAAACCCACTGATGGCAGCACATTCCTGAAATCCCAGGCTATCCATATCATAAGCTTAATCGGATGTTTACCCTAGACATGTCACATTGCTTGGCAGTGCATCCCTTTGTAATTTACTCAAGTTTGATCCAGTTTGTTATGCATTGCCTTTGTTAACTGATGTCTTGTTTTCATCTTACACTACACTTTTAGCAGTCTTCCTTAGTTGGTAAATTCAATACTGTAGAGCTATAGGCAGATTGGAAAGTTTAATGGAAAATTAAGCTATTTAGTCTTCAGGTAAAGAAAAAATAGTAGTAGTTCTGTAATAAAAATTGGCCTTCCAAATTGGTAGTTAATTATATAAGCATTTCTGGTTTTTATTGATTTTTTAAAGAAATGAGTTATTTATCCGAACAATGGATTAATTTTATAAGACATTATTAGTTTCTTCATCTATCATAGAATAGATACAGGAAGAGGGCAAGATTAGAAGAATCATTCCCACATTCAAAAATAAACATGCAAGGAAACTGTAATATTCTCTGTTTTAAGATGTATAATGCCTTCCCTTTATTATAAAACATACTGAAAATCTACTGGGAAATAAAGCAAACAGATTAGTAAAACTTTGAGGTGATGTTACAACATTGCTATGTTATGCTTTGTCTTTAGATCTCTTTGGAATAAAGTAGAAAGTTTAGACTTAACTGTGCATTATTTCAAAGAGATTATTTTCGTCAAAATCTCCTTAAGTGATGAAGTCTTTTAATTCAATTTCAAATATGCTGTTCGTTTTCGTAAATATGGACCATATCAACACCACCTTAAGATTTAATATTAAAAGCACACAGACTGCACTCCCATATGAGTTGAAACAGTTTGTGAGGCTTTGAAAATACTTCTGGTGGGGAAAAAAAATAACACAAACATGGTCGGATTATGTTGCTATGACAACTGTGTCTTCTCAGTTCCTAAGCATTCTTGCTTTTAAACTTCCAGCCTCTAGGTTGTACTGCCCTTTTCTACAGTCTATCTGGGGCATTCGTGAAAATGCTGATGAAAGTAAAATAAGGAATATCTCACAACAGCTCTGAAATATTATCTCTCAATAAAAACAAACTGTAATGTAAAAAAAAATGCTGACTCCAACACATACACGTTGTTTCTAATAATAAAATTCTGTCTGCATGCATATAAGGGATATTACTAAGATCCTAGTCACGTTTGTTAGAAGTTTTATTCCTAAAAATGGAGGCAGCTGCAGAATCAGTTACAATAATCTCTCCTGAACAGACACTTCGCAAATTATATTAAAAGGATTGTCCTGAGACTGACTCAGTGCACTTAAATACAAGAAACAACTTCTGCCAACGTTATAAAAACATTTATTTTTAAAATGTATTATTTAACAGTTCATAACACACGAATTTTTATTTTAATGAGGGTATTAAAATGCATTATTGTGTGGTGGTGAATGTCTTCCCTGGCACATATATGTGGAGATCATGATATAAGGTTTTGGAGTCAGTATTTACTTTCTGCTTGGCACTCAGGATCAAACTTCTGTTTGCAAGCTTGTAGAGTACAGTTTTATCTGATGAATGCTCTCACCCAACTAGTACTAATATTTTATGAAAAGTATTCAACTTAATCTTTCCAAGCCTAGCTTTGTTTTCATCTACTCGTACTGTTGTTTTTTTTTTTTAAATGAATCTCAAGAATTGGGAAACAATATGAGTGATGTAGTAAAAAAAGCTGTAGTAATTGAAAATTCAAATAAGAAGCTTATGTTAAGTGTTACGATAAGTGTTCTTAACTAGTCTAATATGATATCAAAGCTTGAATTTAGTTGTAGATTTTAGTGAAGCTCTTCCAGTATTAACTAAAAAAAGAAATACCAAATTATTTTTGGATTAGGTATTGGTTCAGATGTGTGATAGTGTTAAGAAAGAAGCAGAAACACACCTTATATTGCAGGATAAAATTTAGATGTGGTTGCTGAGAAAGCCGCTGATCAATCAAAACGTCACTAGGACTCATTTTATTGCTATACTCTTTAGTTGAACAGTACAATTTCAGATTGTTACTGGATCCACCGACTATTGAGTCTAAAGTCCTTCATCATTCAAGTATCATCTAATGTGGGTTCCACATCACAGAATACGCCCTTATGTCAAACCAGAGACCCATAGAGAGACAATATGCAGAGTGAGAGACCTTGAACTACTCAGCCATAAATGAATTGTCTGTATCAAATCTATTCCATCAGGGTTCAAGGAAACTTGAGAACAAGGAGGCACAAAGAGTGAAGTGTTAGAGGGAGTGGAGGACACCAAGGCCTTATAAACACAGCAGGAATAACACACGTGGGGTAACTCAAAGAGGTTGAGGCTGCATGCACAGGGCCTGTATGGCTCTGCACCCATGGGATCTTAGAGATGAAAGAAGTGAACACATGTTTCAATCCTTAACCCAGAAGCTATCTGTCTCTTCTTATTGATAAACATTTACAGATAAAAATTTTATTTTCTACAACAAAATCTCAATAAGGAAATTACTCTTAAAGGTAGGCCATGCCCAGCAGTAGATGAAAACAGAAAACAAACTCAGCAGTTCTATGTAACGTTTCCCCCAACACACATACACTGGAACTAAGTTTCCAGGTCCATTTGCATATATAGATCACATGATTTCTGATTTGTGTTTTTTGGGATTCCTGAATGTGTAATGGAGTGAATCCCTGCATCTGTGATGCTTCTTTTGCCTTTCCTTAGGCTCTTCTACTCTTGGTTTCTTTTGTCTTTTTTTGACTTGTCTGATTTTGTTCGTCTTTCTCTAGAAAGAAATGGAGTACACCAGGTAGGAGGTGGATAGTGAAGAACTTGGAGGAGTAGAAGGAGGGAAAATTGTAATTACAATGTAATGTAAGTGAAAAAAAAAGTCTTCTTCAAGAAAAGAAAAGTATCTTAAATATGAAGGAATGTAGGTGTATCAGTCCTTCCTAAATTATCTAGACCATATCTGGCTTAAAAAAAAGTAAATATTTTCAGTAGTGGATGACTTCAGAGTATTGATTTTTAATCCTTTACATTAAAAAAAATTGGAGTAATTCCATATTCTGTGTATAATCTAAGGAGTTTAGCTTTCTCTATCTTTATCTCATTGTCTGTCTGTCTTTCCTTCCTTCTTCTCTCTCTCTACCTATCTCTCTCTCTCTCTCTGTGTGACTTTATCTAATAAAAATCCTGTAGTTGAGCGAGACAATTAAATATGTCTAAAGAGCAGTATATTTGACACATGACTAAGAAGAAAGTACTTTTTCCTATTCTTAAAAATAAATATTTTATGATTTTTAATTTTGTAACGATTGATAAAAATACTGACTATGCATGTGAGAATGTAATAGAAACAAGAGCAAAAGAATCATTAGTAATATGTTCTCAACATTACAATGTAAAATGATGAAAAATGTAATGCAAATATATTGTCACAAATTTAATCATTTCCACAAATCATCCAATTCTTTGAATACAAAACTTAGTCAGACTTTTATAAGGAAAAACACATATCAGAAGGATCCTTTTATCTGTTAATAAAAGGCAGTTTATACACTTTTAACTTTAAAATGAATATATTTCAATATATTTTAATAATGAATTCTTCAAAATATTTAAAGAATAATCAATATTAGTTTTCAATATTTTTTTCTTTCAGAATAAATAGAAACGAAGGGAATTTTTTTTATAATTCCTTCCATGAAGTCAGCAATAGTTTAATAAACAGAGAAAAGCAAGATTTTCTACTGTATTTTCAAAAAATATGATGACCTCAGTACATTAACATCTGTGGTATATTTAAAATCCTTAAGAAATGTCTTCACAGTTATTAACTATCCTCTCTCCTTCTGAATATGATCAGGATGCTAACATGGGTTGAGTGCCAAGACCTAAAGAAAGGAGTGAACAGTATTGTGGGGCTTTTGTTTGTTTCTTTGTTTTAGTTTTAGGGTTTTTTTCTGCTTTGCTTTTTTGTTTTCTATTAAAAATGGATTCTTTTTTCATATAATACATCCCAACTATTGTTTTTCCTTCCTCCACTCCTCCTAGCTACCTGCCACCTCTCATTTTCCCTACAGGAACCCCTTTGAGTCCTTCAGAAAAGAGGGTGCTCCAATGTAAGACAAGTAAATAAAAAAAATAAGGTTCTAAGAGTTAAACAATTAAACTAATTAAACCAATAAAAATATTTTACCAATGTTGAAAATCAACCTAACACAAGTATCATCAAAACACTTTACCAATATTTTTGTCTAGAGTCAGAGTTCAAGAATCTTAATTAGATTTTAGAAAACAAATCTGCCAAATAAATAATCATTACATGTCTATTTAGTTTTTCTTTTATTCTACTAAGTGTTTCTCAAAATTTATAAATTTTCTTGTAATGTTGATATAATTTCATTTTCTGGAGACATGGTTTTTCTGCATAATAGTCCTGGCTGTCTTGCAACTTGTTTTGTAAAACAGACTGTACTTGAGCTTGGAGATCTGGATGCCTCTGCCTTCTGAATTTGGAGGCCAAAAAGAGTATCAAATCCCTTAGAGTTAGACTTACAGACCATTATCTGTAGCTGAATACAGACACAAAAATAGCACTTTGGTACCCTACAAGAGCATCAAGTGCACCTCAACATCGATCTATTCTCTGTCCCTTCATTGTGTCTTTCTCAGTGGAAATCAATTTTATAAGTAAATGAAGAACATTTATTTAGAAATTTGTATTTTTTATTATTAATTTCTGTAGGTTTGTGTGTCTGCATGTGGGTATGTATACCTGAGCTCCTGTAGGCTAGAATGCTCCTGTAGGCTAGAATGGTCATGTCATCTGATCCTGAAGTCACAGATGGTTTAAAGCTGCCATTTAAGTGCATAGAACTGAACTCCAGTTCTCTTGATGAGCATCATATGCTGTTAACTTCTGACCAATACTTCCAGCTCCAAGGAAGAACATTTAAATGACAAAAATATGTTATCATTCCTTTTTATTTATAATATGAATTAATTTACATGCCAAGCACCAACTCCCCCCTAATTCTCCCTCACTGAGACCTCCACACCCTCCATTCCATATCCCTGTCTCCTCTGAGAATATGGAATCCCCTGGGTATTCCCCCATTTAAGGCACATCCTTTCCTAGTGAGGCTAGACAAGGCAACCTAGTTGGAGAATGGATACAACAATCAGCCTACAGTTATAGGGAGACCCTGTGCTAGAGTTGTTGGTGAGCCCACATGGAGAATTACTTCCATATCTGCTACGTATGTGCAGGGGGCCTCATTCCATCCCATATGTCTTCTTTTTGTTGGTGGCTCAGTTTGAGAGCTCCCAAAGATACAGGTTAGTTCTCTCTGTTGGTCTTCAATCCTTCCCCCAACTCTGCTATAAGAGTCTCTGTCCTCCAGCCAATGTTTGGCTGTGGGTATCTGCATCTGTTTGAGTCAGTTTCTAGATAGAGCCTCTCAGAGGACAGTTATGCTAAGCTCCTGTCTGTAAGCATAACTGAGTGCCATTAATAATGACAGGGATTGGTGCATGCCCAATGGATGGTTATCAAGTTGTGCTGGTTATTGGTTGGTCATTCCTTCAGTCTCTGCTCCATCTTTGTCTCTGCATTTGTTTTACATAGGAGAAATCTGAGGTCAAAAGTTGGATAGTAGACCTTATCCCTCTGCCTGGCTACAGGAGTTGATGGTCTTTTCAAGTCCTATGCCCCCATTGTTAGGCATGTCTGCTAAAGTTATTCACATTGACTTCCTGATCTCAGGTTTCTGAGACTTCCTATATTTAATATTATTCTCTGCTTTTGCAATAGCTACATAGCAGTTCCTTAAACTTCACAATCCCCCATCTTTGAAGTGAGCAAAATATTTTGAACAACTACATCTGTTCCAGTCTCACAGATGGCCTTTTGTGCTTTTTTCTGAGTTCATCTATAATTATGTATGACACTGTTTTCCCTTGAAAGTGAAATGAATGTACTGAAACATTATACTTGAACTTGAATTCAAAGATGTTCAACAGGGTTAAAGACAAAAAGCTATGATCATAAGCAATATATATATTATATATACATATATATATATATATATATATATGACTAAGAAAACTCTTTTTAATACTTTCTACTGTCTGCTTCCACAGGACTTATCAAGATATTGATGCAGAATGTCACAAAGGGGTGTGTTTCAAAATACACTTTCTCCAGTGCAAAACTGTGTGCCTTGTCCATCATTTAGCCTTAATATGCTATATAATGTTTTAAGTAACTATCTTACAGTTTTACAGATAACAAATAAAAACTAGAGCAGATGAATTTATTACTGTTTTTAAAATGTTTAGTTAGCAATTGTCATTATAAAATATAATATATTTCATTGTGAAATTTTAAATTATAAATTCTCTCACTGTTTGTATTGTTTGTATGCATATATATATATATATATATATATCAGTTCATGAGTGGCTTTTGTATAATTGGTAGTCAATCTAGAGTTGAGTCTTCTCTTTCAGTTTTGCATTGTTTCTAAGGACCGAACTCAGGACATCAGGATCATGCAAATGTGGAATGTACTTTACTTCTATACCACCCCTCTGATCATTGTTATGGCATTTTCATACACACAAGTAATAACTTTTGTGCATACTCATTCTCTATCCCTATTACCTATTTTATTATGCCTCTCTCACTGATTCCATTGAAGTTGTAAGTAAATGTAAAACAGCTTACTTTATACATTGTCACACACTGGTGTGTGCCATGTGTTTGTGTAGAAATGACACATGTTTGGCTGAGTGTGTAGAGAAACCAGTATACTTAATTTTATTATAGAGTTATATGATTCTTGTTTTGCTTATGCATGCACACACACGCATACACATACGTGTATGTACATATAATCACATGTATGCACATTTTCTATATATATACACATACATGCTCGGTGCCTGCTTTGAGTCTGAAGAAGGCATATATTGCTTCTTCTAGCACTGGAGCTACAGATGGTTTTGAAACAGCGTATATGTGCTGGGTATTAAACCTGGGTTCTTTGCCAAATTATCAAGTTCTATTAACCACTCGGCCATCTCTCTAACCCTCAATTATTGTTTTTATTTTCACTCCATTCTCTTTCTTTTACCTTTGTAAATTATAACATTATCTACAATGAATGTATCTTTCATTTTTAAAAAGAAAGCTATGTAAAATAGAAATCTCATAATTCTTTTAGTCAAAAGAATGCAATTACATCCCTTATTATAATGCAACATTTTCTGAGCTTCTCTGAGTTACTATAGAGACACATTGAATTTATTGGCCATCTACTACAAAGTGTTCTTCAGTGTTTACCAGAGATATTTAAAGGGACGCCCCCACTGAAGCAAAGCTTCATTTAGAGTGATATTTTATAGTAATTCCATGTGTCAATGATGCAACAGGAATAGAAGCACCAGAACTTCATGCCTTGCTCATATACAACTCAAGGTATGTAAACACATATGGGAAGAAAAACAAATTTACTATCATATTTTGAGATGTTCCTTTGAGAGCAGTTATTTTCATCAGCACCCTCATTTCTGTGTCATAGTTGACAAATAAGCACTGCTTGTCTCTTTACCATATGTCTGCCTACCATTGGGAAAGCTGCCAAGTATTTGGGGTTGTATTGGGAGATCCTCATTTTCATGGACGAACCCAGTTACCTCTTGAATTCCACTCATTTCTAGTCTAATAGCAAACACTCAGTCCCTGGCTTTTCCCTCATTCCCAATATTTCTTCTTTATGTTAAGTCTTCTGCTATTGTCATGCATTTGTTTGGATATTCAAAGCATAAAGCACTCCTTTCTGATTCAAATTTGATACAGGCTCCAACTTTTCTTTTGTGCCTGCTGAACATCATTCATCAACTTAATAAATCTTAGTATCACTGAAGTTATTGAGGAATCATTTACCAAGTGAAATAATTAATGCTTTGAAATAGATTTTATTTCCAATGAAGTCATTCATAATCTTCTGGAAGAACAGATACATTTCTCTTCAATTAGTAAAATAAATCATATCATGGTATCATTCATTAAAACATGCTAGGGCAGATGTGTCAATGTTGTCGAACTACATTTTGCTGAGAAATTACATAATAATAAGCTTAAAATTCATCTTATTGAATCTTCAACTTACTGACTAAAATGAGGAGTGAGAGGTAATGTTAAGATTTAATTTTGACAGGGGTTGTGTGTCTGCATTGAAAAAAAAAGGAGAAATTCAGAGGTTCACAGAAAGCAAAGTGTGAAATGGCAAAATGAATGATATGTTAACCAGAAGGCCAGAACCCTTTGCTGAAATGGAGTTCTCTAAGAATGGCATGTTCTTTGGAATCCAGGGCTAGGATGAGTTCTAAACAACTGTGAAAAAGTTTTGAATTTCTTTATATACTGAAAACAAAATCTAGTTACACTCCAAAATTCTATTCCAAAGAGAACGAAAATTGTCATTTAGCCTGTGTCATTCCTCACTGGAATAGGTTTTCTGAGATAAAATGACATCAATATGAGCACTGAAAGACAGCTCATTTTAAGAATGATTGCTAAATTAGGTGGGCCTTTGGGATAAATGGACTGTTAAATATCTCTGTGTGGTAATGAGTCCTTTACTAAGGCCAGTACTTAAATGCTTATTAATTATCCTGTTTTAGGCTGTAATTAACTTTTTTCTTTTCTCTAATATATTCTCATGTATATACATATACGATATAACTTTCTTACAATTTGTTTATAGCAAGTAAAAATACTATTATATAACTATATAATTTTATATCATGTTTGGTCCAAAATTATAGGCCAGTGTTTATGGGAAGGTATAAAAATCAAAGGGCATTCTTGACTTGTAGAATCAATTGCTTATTCATACCACATTCTCTCCTATAACATCTAACGAGATATCTTGGCATAACATGCAGATTAAAATGCTTTAAATACCCTAACAAAATCTTTGAAAAAAATTTGATCAGCAGTTATATAGGTCAGGTGGTAAACTAGGTAGAGTCAGGTGTGTGAATGTTTTTATACTAGAAAAGAAAAAGACTTCAAAGAGAGGAAGGTAATGGAGATGAAGAATAAAGTCTGTCAGTGCTAGATATGCAGTTGCGAGAAACACTCTCGCCATGTTAGAAACATACGAGAAAATGATAAAATGTCTTTAATCCAACCTCAGTTGTGAGGTACATTGGAACACTAATTTTATAATATTGAGTTGTTACTCTTCAGATTTGAAAAAAAAATTTAAATCAAAAGAATATTCTAAGTTGTTCATAATTTTCCTGGGGGCTCTGGAATGAAAAAGAATGAGGCTTATCCTGAATAACAATATAAATCGGGCCAGCAGAAACATAAGCTGTTCTCCATAAGGATTTAATAGATAGAAACATTTAAATAGAGTCAATACTTGAAGTAGAAATATTGTAGACCTAAAGATGCAAGAAGATATTGGTAATAACACTGAAATTGTCAGAATTCTTAGAAAGTGTACAATGAAGGTTTTAAAGAAAAGAAAATTTATGGGAAATTATGAATTAAATTGGTAATGTTAGGAGGATATCCTAAAGGATAAGCACCATAATGAAATATCATGGTTGATAAAACACACCCAGGCATATATACTTTCACAATAGCTATGATGATATGTACATATGTGTGTGAATGATATATTTATATCACCATCGCTTATGTTACATGCATATTATTTACCAATTTTTATGCATATTTCTAAAATGCAATTTGTTGAAAACATTTAAGGAACATACATTAGATGTTAGATTTTCCAGATACAACTTAATTAAAATCTTACCATATAGCTGCTAGCAATGTCAATGTTCAGAGTCTTTTGAAGAGAAAAATGCAGAAACAACTAGTGACTAAGGTCACCTAGCATATATGGTACTTAGAATGAGGCTGGCCCAGTTTATTCCCAAAGTTGGAGAACTGATTTTGGTTGTTAGGATTTTGTTGTGACAGGATTTCATTTACACCCCATGCTGGCCTAGAACTTACTACATAGCTCAGGCTGGCCTTAAACCTACAGCAACTTCCCTCAATTTGGCCTGCTAAAATTTACACTACAGATATGGTCCACTGCACCTGTTTAATTTAAACAATGTTAATGGTTCTACAATGTATATCAATAGAGAGCATCTTCCAGGTGGATATATCTTCTCATTATCATAAAGCACATCAAAAGTATATTGTAAATTATCTATTCAAGCCTAGTAGACATATTTAAAAGACAAATAGCTATAAGATAACCAAGAATTATGCACTTCAGTAAAGTGAACATTTTAGTTTTTCCTTCAATTCCATGACATCACAGCTGCTGAGTACTATATACTAGGTTTCCAGTACAGACACAATTTCCTCCTTGCTGAGCAGGTTTGAAGTCCAATTAGATATTGGTTGGACACTGTCAAGGTATCGGTACCACATTTCTCCTCTTGGGGTTATTATGCTATGCTAGTTAATTTTATAGTTCTCATGCAGCATAGCTGTGTAGGACAGTTGGTAGCTTCCCTCCTTTGGGACTTTGCATGATACCTGATGAAAGCTAATTCTTAGAGAGTAGGTTCTTAAATTAGATCTAATTGAGAGACTTCTAAGCCCTGTTTCTGAAATACCTGGTGTTTTCTGCCACAGATGCAAACTGTCCACTCTGGGGGGCATGCAAGTACAATGGCAATAACAAGTAATGTTTGCCAAGTCCAAATCTGTAGATATTGTCCTCAAGTAAATGGAGAAACTCAAAAAGTAAACAGGGACCCAGGAAAAAGAGGGAGGAGTAAAGACTGGAATAGCATGGTACACAAGATATGAATAAGAAATGGAGTGATTTGACTGAAATTATGTAGGGGTGAGAAAATGAAAAATATGAAATCTCATTTATAAGTAATTTTTGTCCCAAAATGTCAACTTATGCTAAGTATATATTATGATTTTCAATTTTTGATGAATTTCCTCCATTTTTTTTCAAAGAAGAGTTATGATTTTTCCACCAGCAAGCATTCAAGTTTAACATTTTTGAGAAACCAAATAACTCCTAATTTTTCTTTCATAATTTCCCAAACATTTTATTCTAAACTATTTGGTAAGCTGACATCTCCTTAAAGAAGCCAAGGGGCTCAAGTGAGGATACTTCAGTCCTACTTGGAAGGGAGAAGAAAGCAATCATGGGGGAGAAAAGTAGAGCAGAGAGAGGGAGAGACCTGGGTGGGAGAGGGCAAGGGGAGGGGAAAAGGGGAACAGGATCAGCTGATCAGGTTCTGGGATGGGGACCAGGAGAGAAGCACTTAGGGTCAGCAGAGAGAATGGAAATATGCAACCTGGGGCAGAAGGGGGGTGTGGGGGAACCCTCTAGAAAGTATCAGAGACATGGGATATGAGAGACTTTCAGGACTCAAAGGGAGGGACCTTAGATGAAATGCCCTACAGTGGGAAGAGGGAACTTGTAAAGTACACCTCTAGTAGAAAGACAGGGCATCAAGTGGAGGGATGGGTGACCCAGAATTGTTGCTGTCTAAAAGAACTGCAAGGACAAAAATGGAGAAGAGACTGAGGGAAAGGTGGTCCAGTGAGTAGCCCAACTTGCGATCTGTCTCAAGGGGAAGCCCAAAGGCCTGACACTATTATTGATGGTATGGTTTGCTTACAGACAGGAGCCTAGCCTATCCTCTGAGAGGCTCACCAATTAGCTGAGAGAGACAGATGCAGATACTTACACATAACCAGTGGACTGAAGTCAGGCACCCCTGTTGTTGAATTAGGGAAAGGCTGGAAGAAACTGAGGAGGAGTTTGACTCCATGGGAAGACCAGCAGTCTCAACTAACGTGCACCCCTAAGATCTCTCAGATACTGAGCCACCAACCAGGAAGCATACACTAGCTGATATGAGGGCCCCAATCACATGGATTGTCTTGTCTGGCCTCAGTTAGAGAAGCTGCACCTACCCCTCAAGAGACTTGAGGCCTATGGAAATAGAGATCCTAATGTTGTAAGGTAGGGGTGGGAACATCTTTTAGGAGGAGGGGGATGAATGTGATTTGGTAATATGAGAGGGCAGATCGGGAGGGGTATAATGATAGGACTATAAAAAAAGGATTAAAGATAAATATTAAAAATAGAAAAGAAGAAAAAAGAAAAAGAAAATCAATCAGAAAATTACATTTGGTGTAAAATTAGAGATCTCACTCCCTTTTACTTTCATGGCAATAAGATCTTCTTGGTAGTGGTTCTATAGGCAACTTAAATGGTAACTGATGATAACTATTTTCATTATTCACTATTGTAAGAATGAATACAGTTTTGAGAATACTGTCTTTGGTTAAGCTGCATTTCTGTGTTATAGTAAGGGTGTCTTCTAAAAGTATTGTCAAGCTACATAATGTTTTGTGGAGGAAACAATACCTGGGCTATTTACAATGATCTTCCTATTACTTTCTTTCTGTTTTTGCTTAGCTATTTATCTATCTAGTAGAGATGTCGGGAATCCATCACAAGAAATGTGAACACCAAAGTCCCCATTATATTCTATTACTTCACTCTGACCTCTGTGTTCCTTATGATGCTGTGACAGATTTTTCTATTACAGTGTTTTTCTATAGAATTATTTTTAATTTGTCTCTGTATTACAAAAGAATATTGTGAAACATAATAAAATCAGAAACATAATGTTTCCCCTAAGTAAAACAGAGTTAAATGAAAACCATAAGCATATCATTAGCAATCTCATCAACATAATACGTTCATCCATGACATAAACTAACATAAATTTTAATCAAATATTTCATCTTCTTTTATCAATAAATTTATAGTATACATTTTGACACATAAATCCTCTAAGGTGATCACAGATCTAATGTATATGTGGTCATAGATAAAACAATTTAAATGGTAGTATACCAATAAGTACAAATGTCTTCTCACAAATATTAAAGTCTATTAACACTGACACCTAAAAGAATCAAAATACCAATTATGTAGGAGTCAAGTTTTAAGAACTTCTGACTCTCATTCTTGAGGGTAGAAGCAGTTGCCTGCTTCATTTAGGAAGCATATTCTTCTTAGAAGTTTCCACATTCAGTGGTATTGGAAACTACAGCATGCTGTTACAGTGCTGTATAAACTAAACAAAAATCTTTCCCTTTAACCCTAAGATAAACTATATCTTAAAGCGCGATTCTATTTCTTCCAAAAACTTCAGTAGTTATTTTTAAAATCACTGTGTCATCAGTTAGTAATAGGTGACACTCTTCATGGGGACACATGAAGAGATGTTTAACCAATCCAGATAGAAAACTGATGGCACGCCAAAGTATACATGCTGCCGTAATGCTAACATGGTGAACAAATGAGCTTAGTTGCAGTTACATAGAGGAGCAGAGAAGATTCAAAGGTACGTCACGAAAGCCCATGCCAGGATGATTGACAGCTTAAGCGAAACAGAAGAAAGCAACACACTTGACACCATGATCTTCAGGGAAATGAGTATGTTAGGAAGTGACCTTTGGAGAGATCTCTGTTACGCCGAGCTTCTTGCAGGAAGCACAGCCAGTGTTTCCTTTTTCCTAGACAGTTCAGAACATTTCTGTTTCTCCAGGTTGCTTGAGATTGTACTGAGCAGCTCACCTTGTCTGACAATGACTCTCAACAATCCTTGCTACCTATATCCCTTTGTACAGAGAGGGGGCTCTTGTAAACAGTCAGTTTCAGGGTCTTCCTAATGCTATTTTGAGGTGCTGATTTGATATTATAACTTCCCTGCAGTATGAAAAATGTCACCTCACTGTTTCAGTGCCCGATTCATACCTTGCCTTAAGATATCCTGTTTGTTCTTCACATCCTCTTTATTACCCTGTGACTAATTTGGCTCCCAACCAAGATGGAAGATTTTAATCTCAGCAAAAACTGCTACACAATATCTAGATCTTTGTACCCATTTGTGCCATGATTATTTTGTGTGACAGCATTTTCTTCTGCTATGCATTCAGATATGCATTTTCAGAGTTTCGTAAAAGCAAATTTATTTGGAAACACAACACTTATTTTCAACACACATAAATATACTTCATTTTAATTCACTAAAGATTAATATAGGATAAAACTACACAAATATACATCATAGCTAATAATATATTCTCTTACATAATCAGGATCGTGATGTACCACTGTTGATCACTGTATAATTCTTCCATTGATTTTGGCTTCTAAATTTGTTAAAAAAATTACAGTTAATTATACCATAAAGCAATAAAATTAAGAAAATTATGATTGTGGAATTATTTTGCTTTTCTATGTAAAATTCAAGGCCTAGATCATCCAAGAAAGCTAGCATTATTTTTCAGAATTTCCAGGAAAACAAACAAGTGCATTTTATTTCATTTTTTTCTCTATGAACTCATGTTTCAAGGGATCTAAATAATAAATATTTAGAAATGTGCCCACCCGAGTCCAAGGGAACTAAGCATACCAAATGCACTCAATGTAGCTACTTACTAAAAAGAAGGAAAATAATCAATGCCAAGGAAAGAAGAAAAACTCATAGCTGTGTCATCAGCTCTGTTTATCTCTGCCATGGACTCAATGATCCGAACACTCCGTTTTGTTCGGAAAAATTTTTATTTTAAACCTTGTAAGTACTTTACTATAGCAGCAATCTGTCACTGTGGCATGAGTTTCTATTACTTGATGGGTTAGTCTTTTTTGCCTTAAATCTATTGTACTTGGTGACAATATGTTAATTCTCTAAACTTTGTTGAGTTTTATAGTACTGTATAAGATTATTTTAGAAACAATTATATAAATACATATTATAGAATACCACACACATATATATATTTATGTATAAAATTATATGTATTTGAGACAAAAATGTATAAAAGATCAAGTATATAAATCATACAGGTATACAAGCAAAAAAATTAAACTGCAAAACGAATGTGAGGTGAGTTGTTGAGACTCTTAAGACCAAGGAAAGCTCATGTTCACCATGTCATTATCCTGTCTGTTGTTCTGCCTGTGATCAGTGTATTTGTTTTAAGCATATGCAGTGAAATTATTATTGTGCTTCCTTTTACCTATGCAGTATTCCAAGGTAACACTACAGATTACACCTCTTATAATTTTTAGATTGCTACTTGGTTTGGTGATCTTATTTTTCTAAGTTCACAGATGTCTGTTATACTTTTAGGGATTTTTAGATTGTATGTGTCTCATCTTTCCCCGTTGCTACTTAGAGTAGAAGGAGCAACCACATTCATTTTTCTTTTGCTAATGAAAACATTCTACCACTCTCCTCTTTCTGTTTGTGCATGAATTCAAGTGTCTAGGTACTTAAACCAAAATTCCATCCTTTGTCCTATTTGGCCAAAGAAGATACAAACCCTTATTTTGAATCCCAATAAGTGGCCTGGAAGTAGGCGACAGACCTCTAAATTCCTGCTTCAGCCTACTCCATGAGGACTTCTCAACCTCCCTCTTATGTGGGGGAATCTACTCTTTTTTTAAAACCATTTCATCAAATGCTTAACTCAATAATTTACCCATTTTCCTAGACCCATTCTATATTAAGGATTTTTTAAATACTTGTTAAATGTATCTCTCATTTTTTATCTACCCTATTTACTGTAAGGATCTTGTTTTGTGTGTTTCTAGTGTACCCTATGATTTTCTTTCACTCATACTGTTAAAATATTCCATATTTTAAGACAACTTCTTGTACTTTCTTACATAAGTCCTACTAGAATTTAATTAGAGACTAGAAGAGTTACTATTTTGGATGTATTTATATCCAGGAGAATATATTTCTGAATGCCTTCACTATTTAGTGAGCTACAAAAGTACAGACACTGTGTGTGCTGTCAAACTTTATATACAATCAATACATGACACAGTGACAAATGCCAAGGTGATGCAAGTACACTACTAAAATCGTGCATGATTTATATAGTTGTATTAGAAACAGCATATGGTTGAATATCCACCATCCTAATATGATCAAAAGATACTCCAAAAATAGCTGTGTGCTTATTTTAACGTAGTAAATATTATGTATTAATGCGAAATTCACAGCAACCTAGATTTTAGAATCCAAATCTTTTCGCTTGAAATTTTTAAAAGATATATTCATTCATGTTTACATCTTACATCATAAAAAATAAAATGTCTAACAAGAATTTTACTCAGAGAAATATATATATTTAGAGTAATATATGTATGCATATATATATATATATATATATATATATATATATTACTGAAAACAGCAAATATACTGATTTCTCTATGAAATTACTAATTTTGTGGAGGACTGTGGATGTGATAGTCTTATTGCCCATGTTGTATGATTCATTTATAATAAACAGCTTTGGTGGTGGACAAAAGCCTAAGTGCACCACTACTGTTTTGAATGGCCTGGATGTCTTCTGTGTAGATGATAAAATGAAAAAAAAAAAGATAAAATATAGCTCAGATGTAGGAGAAAAGGCACAATATATAGAGTTAGCAGGTTCTTTTTAATTGCTTTTTTGCTATTACATGGTAAAATTTTCAAAGAGTTTTCAAAGAAGAATTTAATTTTCACAAATATTCTCATTAGTACAGTTAAAGGGATGCTAGCAACTACATTCCATGTGGAACATGAAAAACAATCCTGTGGAGTTTTAATTGTAGAAATTTATGCATATTTGTTGGGCTTAATGCAGTGTCATCTTGAATCCCTCTCCTTGGTAAGGTGCGCAGAATGAAATTAGAGAGAAGTGAGGCCAATTCTCAGTGGTGTGTCCACAGTAAATGTACAGATGTAGGATGAGTTGTATTGGTCCCGGCACTTACATATTGGATCAGGAAAATCATTATGACAGGACCCTTTCATCTTATTGCTCAAGTTTAGCTTCTTAGACAGCAAAAAATGCAAAATTAACAATGAACTCTCTTCCCTTTTCAGAATAGTGGAGAAATATAAAGGAGGTTCTGAGACATTTAAAAAACATCAGGTTTTTTTTATTCTGCTTCTGAGCATCCTATCTGTACTCAACACTTGAAACATTGAGAGCTTTTATCCCAGGTGCTTCACTATGAAAATTCTGAGAAATTCATTAATATTTATATTAGAAAAGCATTCAAATCAAATGTTATTGATGAAAAGTAAATAACACATAAAATAATTAATTACCTAAACTTGTATTGAAATATGTATTTATCATTATGACAATACAATTATGTCAAGAAAAGATAAAATATTACATCTTAACAGATCGAAGAAATCATAAATAAGGAATCAAGAGTAAAACATAGTACAATGTTTATATGTTTACCAAGCTATATTTCTTTGACTATAGATTGTTTAATATTACTTACATGTTTATCTATTAAAAATGGTCCTATTAAATTTGTTATTTGAAATCTAAGTAATATTCATAATCAATATCTCAGTTATTGACCAGTACTAAAAATAAATAGACTGTATTTTGTGGTATTGATGATCAAAGAATTAAATCTAAAATGATATTCATAGCTTTTATTACTATGTTTTACTACCTAGATAGATATAAATTTATAAAGATTATGGGGATGAGTCATGTCTGTGCCTAGGACTGTGAATCTGCTAACTGCTAAGTCAGTAGATTCTTTGAGAAAGAAAATGTTATATCTACCAGCTGTTATTGTCAAAATAGTGTCTATACTGAAAGCTCATTTAGTGTTCAAAAATACCTACTTTTTAAAGTACATTCAACAGTTATCTGAAACATTCCCTAAATTAAATGATATAAATAACATATGTCATCGAATATTTTGTCACAATTATTCAAGTAAGATGCAAATGAACCAAGTGTTGTAGAAAGTGTTTTCCATTTCACCTTATTATAGCATTTTGATTAACTATACCATTATAATAAGGAAAAAATCCTGAAGAAATTGCCATCAATTTTAGTCTTATTAACAAACACATAAAAGCAATGATTAAATACAAAACAATGTGGTAATGTGGTTTTTTCTGTTTTATTGTATTTTTTATCCTTCTGTGAATATTAAAAGGCAAAAACGTAATTATCTTCTCCCTTGGTGGCATACATAGTATTATACTTTTTTCAGTTGAACTGTTTATTGTATTAGAGGAACATTTGGTGTTCTTTTTCCCCAAATATTGTAATCTTGAAAATTTTCTAATAATACTGTAAACAGATTATATCATCAGTTATATGTATGTGAATGCTTTGTGTGTGTGCCTCATTTTCTTTTTTAGTCATTATAGAAATACTTTTTGAAACTAAAATATAATTACATTATTTCCTTCTACTCCTTCCTTGTTTGTACTTCTCTCATGTACCTGTCTTCTTGTCTTTCAAATTTATCACCGTAAACATACAGACACAGCTTTTTAGGTCTGTGTAGAGGGTTGACTACAGGGTAATGAATAAAAAATTGGTCGATTCTTCCCTGGGGAAATCTACATATCCAGGTCTCAACATTCCTTAGTTTTTCTGTAGTACATTGTATAGGGTAAAACCCAATAACATTTTCCCCTGCAAAGTTAGTATTTTCTTAACTAGATCATAATTTGTTCAGAATCCTCCCTTCCTTCCTTCCTTCTTCCTTCCTTTCGTTTCTTTCTTTCACTTCTTTATTTGGTTTCTTTCTTTCTTTCTTCCTACCACATCTAACTACAATTTTTTTTAAATACTGCTGTTAAATAAAAATTGGAAAATGCTATGATATTCTCAAAGAAACTGGAACTGGGGACTAAATGACTGGAATGTGGATTTGTTATAATATATATTATATACTATAACAATATATAAACTATACATATTATTGATATCCCAGCTGCCCAAACCATTCATTAACTTTGTATCTTTGAATAATTACATTTAACTTTTCTGTACTAAAATGTCTTCTACTATGTGTTAAGAAAATACCTGTTAAAACAAGAATTATATTCTCTGAATGATGGTATCATTGCAATACAGGAGCTTTAAGCTTCATGAGTCCACACTTCCTAATGGTTGATCTGATTGCCTGTGCTAACAATGTTCTCTTCAGAAAGTCTTCTTTCCCAGTGACATCAAAGCTATTTGCCACTTTTTCTTCTATTAGCCTAGGTGTATCTGGTTTTATTTTGAAGTCTTGGATCCTGTTGGAGTTGAATTTTGTGCAGGGTGATAAGTATAGATCTACTGGGATTCTTCTACATGCAGCCATCCATTCTGAACAGAAACCTTTAGATGCTGTCTATTTTTTCCCCAGTATATATTTCTGGCTCCTTTACTAAAAACTAGGTGTTGATAGGGTGTGTGAATTCTATTCAGGATCTTCAATTTGATTCCATTGATCATCATGTCTTTCTCTGTCTCTATCTCGATCTCTGTCTCTCTGTCTCACCTCCTGCACTTCCAGTGTGTGTTTGTGTGTCCGTGTGCGTGTGAGTTTGTGTATATGTGTATGTGTGTGTATGCCAAAACAATGCTATTATTTCTTACTGTACCTCAGTAGGACAATTTGCTGCCCAGGAAAAGGATACCTAGAGCAGTTACAAAATACTCACAGCAGGAAATACAGAGACAAAGAGTGGAGCAGAGACTGAAGGAAAGCCCATCCAGAGACTGCCCCACCTAGGGATCCATCCCATATACAGTCACCTAACCCAGACCCTATTAAGGATGCCATGAAGTCCTTCCTGACAGGAACCTGATATAGCTATCTCCTGAGAAGCTCTTCCAGAGCCTGGCAAATACAGAGGCAGAAGTTCGCAACTGACCATTGAACTGAGCACAGGAACTCCACTGGAGGAATTAGAGAAAGGACTGAAGGAGCTGAAAGGGTTTGCAACCTAAAGGAAGAACAACAATATCAACCAACCAGACCACCCCCAGTTTTCCCAGGAACTATACCATCAACCAAAGAGTACACATGGAGGGTTCCAGGGCTCTAGCCACATATGTAGCAGATGATGTCCTTTTTGGATATCAATGGGAGGAGATCCTGGGAAGGCTGAATGCCCCAGTGTAGGGGAATGCCTGGGCAGGAAGGCAGGACTGTGTGAGCAGGTGGGAGAGAACCCACATAGAACCAGGGGGAGGGTGATGGAATAGGCGGTTTCCAGAGGGGAAACCAGGAAAAGAGATAATATTTGAAATTTAAATAATAAAATATCCAATAAACAGAGATAGTTTTGCTCTCTTGGTGTGTGTGTGTGTGTGTGTGTGTGTGTGTGTGTTTGTGTGTGTGTGTGTGTGTGTCTGTGTCTGTGTCTAAATGGAGCTGAATTTTTTTCTTTCAAGACCTGTGAAAAATTGTTTTAAAATTTTGATAAGAATTGAATTGCATCTGTTGCTTTTGTCAGTACGGTCATTTTCCTGTTAATTCAACCAATATATGAACATGAGAGATCTTTCCATTGTCTGATATCTCCTTCGATTTCATTTTTCAATGATTTGAAGTTTTTATCATACAAGTCTCTCACTTAATTGGTTAGAGATCCCCAAAGTGTTTTCTTTTTTGTATTCCTGTTATTTTGTTATTTTATTCTTGTTGTTATTGTGGAAGAGGGTGTGATGGGCATGGTAGTGGTTGTGTGTGTCTGTTTTTGTGTCTGTGTTTGTGTGTGTGTGTGTGTGTGTGTGCACATGCGTGCATGAGCACACTCGTGCACACGCCCCTGTGTGCAAGGATTTCACTTCTTTTGATTTGTTGGATTGAATTATTTCTTGTATTTTCTTACATGTGGCTAATTTGTAAGATTGAGTTTTTCTTCTATCACCTCTGTGGATTCAGAGAAAAGGAGGTAGAAATGAAGGTCTATAATTAGCCTATCTATACCTGTCAACAAAGTGCTGATTACAAGAATTTTAATGATAAGTTGACGCATGCATATGTATTACATATATTACCTTCATTTCCATTGTGAAGAAATAGATTTTATCTAGGAGACAAAAAGCCTCCAGTATTCCATATTTAATATTTCATTGTCTAACTTAGGTGTTACCAACTGTGCTCCAAACCATGTTCTGAAACCTTTTCTTATTCAGCCACTTGCATGAGTAGTAGAGAATGAAAAAGTAGATTTATCCAATGTAATCAAATTTCAGAAGAACCTCGTAGCGATTCAGGGAACCAAATCAACCTCATCTTTAGGTCCTCAAGTGAGATTAAAGGGGCAAGGGCTGTGTCCATCTTAGCAGCCCTCATGAAGTTGTGATATTCCTCACCACTGATGTATCCATGTCTGCACTTCAGTCTCATCTTCTAATATAGTCTGACAGCTACTGGACTGTGAAATCTCTTTCTGTTAGTTAACTTCTTGCTCTGGCTGTTCACTTTTCCTTCTCCTGGAATGAGACTATAGGATAAATTCGGATCCCTCTGTGATCAGCTGTTTCAATAATCAGATAGTCATGTTGAAAGACTCAGTGTGTCTGCATTTCTTCATTGCCAGTTATAACTGCATTTTATGTGAATATAAGTTCTGTTATTTCTCTTTAATTTTGCCTTCTTGATATACGTCAAGAATATGAATTTAAATCTACTATAGGATGACAAATTGAAAATAATGCTTGGGTGATTTAAAGTTGCTGCCATATATTTCTTAGAACAAACTTCTTTGGCAAGTTTTTTCATCATTACTGAAAACTAATGAAAAATTTTACTTTAATACTCTTTAACTATTAATTTTTGTAAAGATTAGTCTACAGGGAAAATACACTTAGAATTTTAAAATACTATTTCAAAGCAGTTTCCCAAAACATTCACACAAAAACAATAACAACAACCTCAGATGAGCACTGTTCAAAATGAAATATCATTCAGAGGGTTTAGGATGTTAGCAGAAATCAGATTCAGAGAAAGAAGAAATCATGTAAGGCTATATTGCTTAGCAAGGGAGAGATGACATTTCAGGTGGGCCTTCAGACAGATAAGCATAGCATGGTATCTATCTTGGGAAAAAAATTTCCTGAAAACAAACAAACATGAAAAAAAAGTAGCCAAAATCTATCGGTTTTCAAAAGGATGCTTTCAACCATGACAGAGGTGATTTTACAGAAAGCGAGGCAGAAAAAAGTTAGATTTGTTGGAATGGATCAGAGGGTGAATATAATATGTAGTTTTAAATGCCAACTGTGGGGATGCTAGAGGTCAGTCTGTGGGAAATAGAAAGCTCCTAAATATTTGTGAACAGAGGGATAAAAGATAACAAAGATATACACTGTGAATTCATATGGGTGCTTTGGCAAATTCTATTTAGTCGAATAAAAGACTATAAATAAAAGGACATGGGGTGTAAAAGTTTTCTTAATTCAGAAAAAAGTCTTCATTTATTAAAGTCATATTAGAGCAGAAAGTATATGGTGAACTCTTAGGTTAAAGATGCCAATTTGTGGGTCACCTAATTCCTAGAACTAAGAGTCTCACCAGAATGAGAAGCTAACTTCTCTGTGTTTTGTTCCACTTCATTTTATTCATATACACATAATATAATAAAAACCACTGAGGATATTGAGGTTTGGTCCTCAGCGATACTAAATATTTCTAACA
Organism: Grammomys surdaster; assembly: GCF_004785775.1. Classification (NCBI taxonomy): domain Eukaryota; kingdom Metazoa; phylum Chordata; class Mammalia; order Rodentia; family Muridae; genus Grammomys; species Grammomys surdaster. Next base: position 14,888,038 of record NW_021604622.1, read on the forward strand.
CAAATACATCCAAGTTATTTTGAAGTCGTGGCCAAAATATAGGAAAATCTTTTCTTTTTTATCTGCTTAATCTATTTTGAAATAAAGGAGGTTATTACATTTTGACCAGCTACAGTAATCATTTAAGTCATTTAAGTTGATATGATGTGGGAAGAAAAGAGAGATTTGTTGAGCTGTCACTCACTGATGCATTGATATAAACAGAGAGAGAGAGAGACAGAGAGAGAGACAGAGACAGAGAGAAAGACAGAGAGACAGAGACAGAGACAGAGAGAAAGACAGAGAGAGAGAGAGAGAGAGAGAGAGAGAGAGAGAGAGAGAAGATACTGCATTTAAAAAGTAGTTGAGCAATAAAATTCTCATCTCTTCTTCAAAAAAGAAAGGCTTGAATATGGTGGGATGGTTTGTATTATTTTCCCAGAATCAGTTGATTCTATTGCAATAAGCAAACTCCTTTAGTAAGAGACAAGAATCTTTCTCTAAAGCTTGCTTCTCTATTCTTTGTCTACTACTCAATCACATGTCTGACCTCCATGATAACTTTGTACTCCCCAAGATAATATTTTTAATTGATTATTTGGGAAATTTTTATCAGGTCATCTGATCACAGTCACTTTCCAGTCATCCTAGGAGACTCCATATTCCCAGTATCCTCCATCCCTTGTAGTCTCTTGACCTCTGACCCCCACGAAGAAGAAGGAGGAGGAGGAGGAGGAGGAGGAGGAGGAGGAGGAGGAGGAGGAGGAGAAGGAGAAGGAGAAGGAGAAGGAGAAGGAGAAGGAGAAGGAG
>NW_021604622.1:14889226-14920739 GCF_004785775.1 Grammomys surdaster
GAGAGAGAGAGAGAGAGAGAGAGAGAGAGAGAGAGAGAGATCTACATGCAAAGGTGCCAGTTTCCAGGTCTAATGACCTGAGGTAGATATCTTTGACCTTACATACTACATGGTTGAAAGAAAAAACAACTCCTGCAAGTGATCCCCAGACTTGCAGTCTTACCTTAGTAAGATCCAATGCCCCCCACAGCACTATATAACTAAGTAAGTAATTAACACTTTAAAATGTAATATATACAGTAGCAATTCAATTTAAAAGTATGTGAATGTAACTCATGTCTGTGCTTTCATATTTGGGGAAAATCCTAGCAGTTAACAATAATGACTCCAGTCTTGGCAGAGTGAACGGATTTTTTAACTATTTGATACTATGGGGGGTTGTGTTCAGTAAGGGGTGGAGAAATCCCCATCAAAGATCACAAATAATAAACAAAACACAAAACAATGAGAAAGTTGCAGTGATTCCCTAGCTGTCTTAATATTCTTTACTTTTTCCTTTGCTCTCTGAGTAAGCTGCCCAAAAATTCTAATAACTTTATGCAACATTCACTAGCTTTATTTTAAGCACAATCCTTGAAAAATTACTCAAGCAATCACTAATTTTTTTCCTGACTGTTTCAACATTACAATCAGATTTACTACAATTGTGATTAAATTTATCAGTTTTCAAGAAAATAAGGGCACTGTGTTGTTTATAATGTCTACCACTTATCCTATGGCTTCTTTATTCACATGATTAATAGCATATTCTACATCATTTTAGTTAAAGCAAGCTCAAGATTCGAATTGACATGAAATAATAAATATTTTCCTGTTTTTGAATTCCAAAACCTGTTTTCTTTAAATGTGTGCTATATTTTACAATGATTATATTTTTGGTGACCGAAATAATGCCAGGCTGCTTTCATTCATCTATTATCTAAATTCATAAATTGTGCTTTGTTTCAGGTCATACACATTGTAAGGTAAATAGTATTGAGCATAGCAAATAGATCATTATTCTTCTACCAAGTGAGAGTGATAGTGACCCTGGGTCACTCCCTAGGAACAATGCTCATTTAAATGAATAAAAGAAAAATAAAAACAAAAATTTATGTACATATTTAATTAAAGACAGTATATTTGCTGTGTAGAAATGAAGATTATGTGAAAAAAATTTAAAAGATATATTGAAATAAGACAAATATTGTTCATGAATATTCCATCTATAAATTTAATATTCATTTTCATGCAATCATATAGACCTTCTTTAGATGCTACTTTCTTGGAACTAGAATAACTTTTCAAAATGCTCCCTCCCGCTTCTTTTCACCAGTAAATTCTTTGGTGTATATCACAACAGTATTTGGGTAGCATATGAAAGCTGTATAGTAGTTATGTTTTATTTTGTTGAATATTTCCCATATTATGTTGTTGTTGGATTACCAAGAATATCAGTTCTGTTGAAATAGCTAGGTAGGTCTATACCAGAAACTATTGCCTTTCAAACCAAATATATATAACTTTCACAGGAAAAGAATCTAAATATCCTGTGATAGAAATAGAAATGATTTAAAGGTAATATCTCCACTAACCTAAATTTTGAATTTTTAGTTCGTGGTTAGAATGACACGGAAGCCAACATAGAAATTCTGGTAGGGCGCCACTAAAAAAGTGACAGCACACCATGTTTCTGTAATGTCTTCATCATCTCATGAAATGTTACAGTAGATTATGTTAAGATACAGACAAGAGAAGTTTTCAGGTGAAAGACATTTTTAATGCAGAGATAGTGCAGGAAACCTAGAGTGTGCTGTTTATGAGCTAAAGCATGCATCTATTCACAGAATCAACATTAAAAAAAATTATTGGTTATTTTATTTACATTTTAAATGTTATGCCCCTTTCCCATTCCCTCTTTGAGGACCCACCATCCCACCCTCCTTCCTCCCTGCCTCCACGAGGGTGCTTCCCCACCCACATGCCCACTCCCACCCTACAGCCATAGCATGCTCCTATACTGGGGCATCATGGCTTCACAGAACCAAGAGCTTCTTCTCCCATTGATGCCAGATAAGGCTATCCACTGCTAGTTATTCAGGTAGTTCCATAGGTCTCTCCATATGCACTCTTTGGCTGGTGATTTAGTCCCTGGGAGCTCTGGGGCATCTAATTGGTTGATATTGTTCTTCCTATAGGTTTGCAAACCGCTTCAGCTCCTTCAGTTCTTCCGCTAACTCCTCCATTGAGGTCCTCACGGTCTGTCCGATGGTTGGTTGAAAGCATTCTCATCTGTATCAGTAAGGCTCAGGCTGAGCCTCTCAGGAGACATCTATATCAGGCTCCTGTCAGCAAGTACTTCTTGACATCAGAAATAGTGTCTGGGTTTGGTGGTTGCATATGGATGGATCCACAGGTGGGGCAGTCTCTGCTTCACTCACTGTCCCCATATTTCCTTTATTTATTTATTTATTTATTTATTTATTTATTTATTTAAAGAATTATTTATTTATGTCTGTGAGTACGCTGTTGCTATCTTCAGACACACCAGAAAAGGGCATTGGATTCCATTACAGATGGTTGTGAGCCACCATGTAGTTGCTGGGAATTGAACTCAGGACCTCTTTAAGAGTAGTCAGTGCTCTTAACCACTGAGCCATCTCACACGCCCCCATATTTCCTTTAAACAGGAACAATTCTGGGTTAAAATTTTGAGAATGGTGGGTGGTCCCATCCCTCAACTGGCTGTGCCTACCCTCTGGATATGGTCTCTACAGGTTCTCTATCCTTTGTTGGGCATTTCAGCTAATGTTATCCAGGTTGGGTCCTGGGAACCTCTTGCTTTCCTGGTATCTGGGACTTTCTGTTGGCTACCTCCAGTTCTCCATCTCCCATTGCTACACACCTCTGTTCAATTTCCTGTTGCTGTTTACATCTTCTCTGTCTCTTCCCATGTCTGATCCTGCCCCCACTTTTTCTTTTTTCCCTCCTTTCTTCCTCCCAAGTCCAACACACCCTCTACCTCCCATGATTATTTTGTTCTCCCTTCTAAGTAGGGCTAAGGCATCCACATTTTGATCTTCCTTCTTCTTGACCTTCACATAATCCATAAGTTGTGTCATGGGTATTCTGAGCTATTTCCCTAATATCTGTTTATCAGTGAGTACATACCATGCATGTACTTTTATCACTATGTTGCCTCACTCAGGATGATATTTTTTAGTTCCATACATTTGCTAGTAAATTTCACAAAGTCATTGCTTTTAATGGCTGAGTAGTACTCCATTATATAAATGTACCATATTTTCTGTATTCATTCCTGTGTTGAAAGGCATCTGGGTTCTTTCCAGCTTCTCGCTATTATATATAAGGATGCTATGAACATAGTAGAGCATGTGTCCTTGATATATGTTAGATTGTCTTTTGGATATTTGCCCATGAGTGCTATAGCTGGGTCCTCAGGTAGTACTATGTCCAGTTTTCTGAGGAACCACTAGACTGATTTCCAGAGTAGCTGTACCAACTTGCAATCCCACTAACAATGGAGGAGTGTTTCTCTTTCTCCACATCCTCGACCACTCTCTCCTTATGTATTCAATATAGTACTCAAAGTACTAGCCAGAACAATTAGACAATAAAAGGAGATCAAAGGGATACAATTTGGAAATGAAGAAGTCAATATATCACTATTTGTAGATGATATGATTGTATACTTAAGTGACCCCAAAATTCCACCAGAGAACTCCTTCAGCTTACAATTATTTTTCAGGTTGGTTCATTCCAAACAACTTCAGCAAATTCACTGGATATAAGATTAACTCAAATAAATTAGTAGCATTCCTCTACTCAAAGGATAAACAGAATGAGAAAGAAATTAAGGAAACAACACCCTTCACAATTGTCACAAATAATGTAAAATAACTTGGTGTGACTCTAACTAAGCAAGTGAAAGATCTATATGACAAGAACTTCAAGTCTCTGAAAAAAGAAATTGAAGAAGACCCCAGAAGATGGACAGATCTCCCATGCTCATGGATGGGTAGGATTAGTATAGTAAAAATGGCCATCTTGAGGAAAACGAGTTACAGATTCAATGCAATTCCCCTCAAAATTCCAACTCAATTCTTCATGAAGATAGAAAGAGCAATTCTCAAATTTATTTGGAACAACAAAAAAACCCAGGATAGTGAAAACTATTCTCAACAATAAAAGAACTTCTGGAGGAATCACTATCCCTGACCTCAAGCTATATTATATAGCAATAGTGATAAAAAAAAAAACATATAGCAATGGTACAGAAACAGGCAGGTAGATCGATGGAATAAATCTGAAGACCCAGAAAGGAACCCACAAAGCTTTGCTCAATTGATCTTTGACAAAGAAGCTAAAGCCATCCAGTGAAAAAAATACAGCACATTCAACAAATGGTGTTGAGCTAAGTAGAGGTCAGTTAGCATGTAGAAGAATGCAAATTGATCCATTATTAATATTCTTGTACAAAGCTCAAGTCCAAGTGGATCAATGAATCTACTCCACAAAAAACCCAGATACACTGAATTTATTAGGAGAGAAAGTGAGGAAAAGCCTCGAACACATGGGCATAGGAGAAAATTTCCTGAACAGAACACCAATGGCTTATGCCCTATGATCATCAATAGACAAATGGAACCTCAAAAAATTGAAAATCCTCTGTAAGGCAAAGGATACTGTGAATAGAATTAAATGGCAACCCACAGTTTGGGAAAAAATCTTTACCAACCCTACATCTGATAGAGGATCAATGTTTTTTATATATTCAACTAATCACCTTAAGAAAATCCTCAGAAGCTTTGGAGAAAGACTATGGTTAAGACTCAAACTGTGCCCCTGTAATTTTTACATCACGAAGCCCTAACATTCAGTGTATTGAACAAACGTAGTTTAAAAAGGGACTTTGATCAAAGGGGTAAATTCCTAATCACATAGGATCAATGAATATATAAAAGGGAAAGACATCAAAGAATTTTATCTCATATGCATACAGATCAGGAAATATGAGGAAACATCAAGAATACAGTCATAACTGTTCAAGAAAAGAGACCTACTCAAAAACTTCTTAGTCTTAAAACATGAGGCTCTAGAACTAGGAGGAAATTGTTTCTCTTGTAAATTTGACCCTGTGGTTTTTTCTGTTATGCTATTCTTCCCCGATTACTGTTGGTAGACTCATTTTATATGTTGGAAAGTATCACATAGCCCAAACCTTCTCAATTAATACATAAATGCAGATATTTGTTAGAAAATCCAGCTTCATCTATTTATAAAATTCCATATATACATAGTCAATAAAATTTACTAAAGCCTGAAAATACTAGTTTAATATAGATGAATAAAGCAATGCTTTGCATGTATGGCTAACTGGCTAGATTTTTGTACATGTCAATCATAGAAATACTAAAGGATGTGAATATTACAAAATATGTCATTAAATGTCACAGATACCTGCATGCGATTTCTAGAAATGATAGTGTGTGTGATATATATACATGCATACATATATACATATGTCTTTGTATGAGTTTGTGTGTTACAGAGAGAGAGAGAGAGAGAGAGAGAGAGAGAGTTTTGAGAGAAGAAAAATACAGAAACACAATGAAAATTAAGGGAAAGAAAGGAATATAGCTGGAAGTATGAGGATCAAAAAATAGTCAGATTCTTTATGGTAGAGAAAATGAACATATATTCATTTATAATCAATCTCACTTCATTATTTTGAACAAATAAAAGTGCAGATAAAATATCATGGCTGAAAAGGAATAAGAGCCAGTGCTTCCCAGGTTCCTGGAGTCATGGTACATGTGGTTCTTCCTGGTTTATGGGCATTTTTGGAAGAGTTAGAAACCAAGCTATGTGTTGTGTGACTAGAAAGTGTGAACGAACCAACCTGAAAAATAATTCATTGAATTGCCTCCACAGTTGTGATGTGTTGAAGACAGCAATAAAGACTATTAGTACTTCTACACTTTTCATGTTCATGCAGACCTAACAGCAACAACAAAGAGACCCAGAATCATCCTTCAAGTGTTTATTTTTTCCTTAACATAAAAGTTGACATCGTAGTCTGTAACTTGTTAGATGTTCTCACAAAACTAGATGTTTAGTAGTTCAATATTTATCTTTTAAAGTTGTGGTTGTAATAAAAATTATGATCATGTAAGGTAGGTAAAGTACAGAAATACTGTCTGGTATTGATATCAACTTCATTTTTCTAGAATTTATTACCATGGGACTTTTGTGTTAAAGGCTTTCCCATGACTTCTACCTCAGTTTTATTGATTGATCAGATGACTGGCCATTCAGCATCTTCCCTTTGTTTTTTATCTCTAAAGTTGAACAATGGGAGAAAAAAATATGAAAGCATCACAAAGTGGTCTACAGATTAAGAAAGGCATGGAGACAATTAGCTGAGAAACTGTTAAGTGGAAGTTCAATTACTGTGTGTGAGAAAGTGAACTAACACAGTGCAGCTCTTCAGTCTCATTCCTTCTGAAGTCCCTAACCAGCATCCCAGTTAGAGTTGCTGTTAACATTTAGTGACAAATTCTAATGGAAGGCAAATTGTGCAACTTCTCAAGAAAGGATGACAGTTAATGCCTGGGGCTCTTAAAGCTTAAGCAGGAAGATGCCTTTAAGGAAAAATTGAATTACAAAAGATTGCAAATGACTTCTGCTGGGGGCAGTCTGAACACAGCTGAAGCTGTTTACTAACAGGCTGAGGCCTGAAGAGCAGGCCTTCTTCAAGGATGGGTTTGTGCACCTCTGTTTCATTGAGCTTCAAGCAAGTCATTACAAGGAAAGTTTAAAATGTATTTTTAATACACAAAATAAATCTCCCAATTGCATATTCTAATAGTTTTCAGCATAGGAAATCATCACTGCTGGCAAAGCTCTTCTGGAAATGTTAAAAGGAGACATCCTACTGTATCTTGTTGCAAATGACAGAGACTGCAAGCTACAGGAGTGGGCTGAAGAGAGATTAACCTGAATGACCATCTAGATACAGACTTTTATCTCCATTAGTAGGAAATCCCGTGTTGTTTTGTACTTCCATTTAAATGTTGCATGTTTACATGCATAGGTGACAATGTCCTTAAATATTCATGACCTTGTTGCATTACAAACAAGTTGTATATAACAAGCTGTATAAACAAGTTGTGTATAATGTTTCTCTGAGGAAGCGGAAATAAAATCTCATGCCAATTCAATGGAGCTTTTTAAAAGCACAAACCTACTCAGCTTAAGGAAGAGAAACTCACTTTCCTGGTCATATGTAGCCTTTGTTTTTCTGCTGGATTTCCTACTCTCATACTTGAGCTATGACATAAAATTTACAACTCTCACCTCAATCAGACTAAGAGATAAGAGAGTTTATTCTAGAACTAAACGTGACTGTGTCCAAGAAACATGTTCAATTTCCATGTCCAAACATGGTACCACTTTCCTTAAGATTTACAATTTTTCTTTAGATTCTTACTAAAGAATTTTGTGGGCCTGTGGCCTGCATTTTGGTGTGTATATGTATGTGTGGGTGTGAATGTGTGTATGTGTGTATTCAAATTAAACTAAATGTTTGGAAATAAATTGGGATTACTGATTGACATTTAGTTGCTTTTTCTGTCTTTTCTATTTGTCCTAGTCAGGGTGATGTTCCATGGGTGTATGGAGAGGTATTGTGGAAGGGGATGTCTCAGCGGGTCCATGACAAGGCATCTCTTCCCCCTTAGGGACCAGTCACACACCAGTATAGCATAGAATAGAGTTTATTCAGGGCATGGCGAGGGAAGCCAGGAGGGTAGTAGAGGCAGAGAAAGAGAGAGAGAGGGAAAGAGAGAGAGGAGAGAGAGAGGGACGAGGAGGGAGGGATTAAGGGAGGGAGGGAGAAAGGGAGGGAGGGAGGGAGGAAGAGAGAGAGAGAGAGAGAGACATGCCAGCATGATCACTTGGAGAGAAGGGGAAGGGAAGGGGGAGGGGCAAGGGGACAGAGAGAAGCTAGAGGCAAGAAAGTGAGAGAGTAAGAGAGTAAGAGAGTAAGAGAGTAAGAGGGAGAGGAGGAGGCAAGCAGCCCCTTTTATAGTGGGCAGGCCTACCTGGCTGTTGCCAGGTAACTGTGGAGGTGGAGTTTAGACAAATTATTAACACAGGGTTTCTATTCCTGCTCAAACATCATGACCAAGAAGCAAGTTGAGGAGCTTACACTTTCTACATTGCTGTTCATCAACAAAGAAAGTCAGGACTGGAACTCAAGCAGGTCATGAAGCAGGAGCTGATGCAGTGGCCATGGAGGGATGTTACTTACTGGCTTGCTTTCCCTGGCTGCTCAACTTGCTTTCTTATAGAAAGGAACCAAGGACTACTAGACCAGGGATGGTACGACCCACAAGGCCCCTATCCCCTTGATCACTAATTGAGAAATTGCCTTACAGCTGGATCTTATGGAGACATTTTTCTCAACTGAAGCTTCTTTCTCTGTGATAACTCCAGCTTATGTCAAGTTGACACAAAACAAGCCAGTACATTATTCCAGAAACTTCAAGCTTATTTTATTAAATTTATTAAATGTATTAAAGATAGATTATTGGCAGAAACAAAAAATACTATAAGATTAAATTATTAGTTACAGATCAGTCTTTTGTTCTATCTCTCCTTCATAGAAGAAAATCTGTACCACTTTGAATAAATTTTGGTTTGAAGACAAAACTCCATTATGACATTGGCAATGGCTACACAGAGAGAGTGTAAATAGACTACGTTTTAAAAATGTAACCTTTTATTCTTTTATTTTTTTATTTGGCAACTTAGATAAGGTATTTTATTTATCTACCCTATATTAGTGAGTTTACAATTTTATGTCTTAATCATATTTTAGTTTAACTCATATTACCATCCTAAAAACATCTTTTTTTCCTTTTATATTGGATCTTTTATCTATTTACATTTCTAAACCACCAACCAAAGAGTACACATGGAGGGACCCATGGCTCCAGCTGGATATGTAGCAGACGATGGCCTTATCTAGCATCAATGGGAGAAAAGAGAAATGGAGAAAATGAGTCTTGTGAAGGCTCAATGCCCCAGTGTAGGGAAAAGTTAGGGTGGGGAGGTGGGGATGAATGGGCTGGTGGGAGAACACCCTTATAGAAGCAAAAGGAGGGGTAATGGGATAGAGGGTTTCCAGAGGGGAAACCAGGAAAGGGAAAAACATTTTTTTTCGTTTTTTAATTACTTTTTTTTCAAGGCGATGTTTTTCTGTGTAACTCTGAATGTCCTGCAGCTGATTCTGTAGACCAGGCTGGATTTGAACTCATAGATACCTGTCTCTTCCTTATGATAACTAGGATTCTATGCTTTCTTGTATAGGGTCCTAAGAATAATGTTTTTGCTATAAGACCAATAATAATTGGCACACACATTTCTGCTCTTAGATGAGAACACTTATATCCAGTCACACTTCTTACCTAAAGACTGCATTTCTTTGTAGTGGATAACATCAGCATCTTATGTGGACATGAATGCCAGAATTCAGTACATTTTGCAAGTCACCTTAGATAATGACAAATATTAAAAGGGTAAGATATGTACCGGTGACACTATTTAGAATGCTGTAACATATCTATGGTGTTAATGCACTCACGAATTTTTAAAACTAATTTTAAAACAACTTCTTCCTTTCTTGGCACTTCCCATTTTAGTTTTGGCTGTGAATAATTCTCAATAATTACAAAGCAGTCTGAATTATCCCACTTTGAAATCAATCACTTAACACCTGCTCAAAAGTAAATAAACATTAATTGACAGTTTTGTTATTATTCAAACACCCTCCCTTTAATTAATTCAAGAGTGAGATTCTCAGTTCAGTTCTTCCTTTCCAGTCCAAGTGAAGGCAGCTTTAAAAATAAGAGCTTCTAATAGCAATATAGGGTCTTCTTCCTTTGATATTAATGTTTACTCTGTACTTTTCAGATTTATATAAAATTATTTGACAGTAGTTATGATACTCTCTTTTTTCATGCAGGGAAAGAAGAAAGTGTTTCTTTTATTTGCTGTTCTAGAAAGCAGCAAGACAATTAACTCTCTCCTCTGACTTGTGATGATGAGAAAAACACACTCAGGCTACCAGATGGTGTTGGTGGTTCTGAGACCGGAGGATAATATAAATGTTCCATCACGGCAGGATCCACCAGCCATCAGTAAAGGATCTAAAAAATCTGCACGGCATGGACTCATGTTGCCGAGCAGGCTTTCTACCTCAAATCAGTTTCTATTAGTTTATTTCAAAGTGATAGGAAGAGTAGAATATACATATAATTCTTTTCTTAAAATCTTTTTATTGGATAGTTTATTTATTTACATTTCAGATGTTATCCCCTTTTCCCATCCCCCCAAGAAACCCTTTATCCTTTTCCTCCTCCTGCTGCTTCTATGATGGTGTGGCCCCACTCATCCACACACTCCCCCTCCCAGCTCTGGAATTCTCCCACACTGGGGCATCCACCCTTCACAGAACCAAGGACCTCCTCTCCCACTGATGCCCAACAAGGGCATCCTCCACTACATATACAGCTGGAGCCATGGGTTCCTCCATGCATGTTCCCAGGCTGGCAGTTTAAACTCTAGGAGCTCTGATTGGTTGGTATTGTTGCTCTCCCCATGGGGCCAAAAGAGCTGTACTGTTACATTGACACACTTCATTAGGATATTTTATGTATGTTAAAAGAACAATTCTTTTTACATTGTAAAAAATTTGGGGTAAATATTTGTTAATGAAGGAGTGTATGTGTATATTTCTGTGTATGCTTCTGTGTGTACGTGTGTGTTTGTGTGTGTGTTCATATTCATATCTGTTCATATTCTTTGGAAGCCAGGGGACACTCTCAAGTGACACAAGTCTCATATCTCAGGTGCTATATACTTGCTTTTTGTGACAGGTTAGCTCACAGTTACATGACAGACTATTCTGAGTGACCATTGAGCCCATGGATATACCTGCCTTTGCCTCTTTGATGTTATAAATACCACAATACTTGACTTTCAGCATGAGTTCTAGAGATCAGACTCAGGTTCTTATGATTCCAAAGCAAATTATATGGACTGAGTTTTCTCCCCATCCTCAAAACAACTACTGACTTCTAAATTGTCCCAGCTTCTCTCTTAAGTTGGCATTAGTTTATGCTTGCACAATGTTCCTATCTAGTCATACCATTTTGGTTTTTTTGTTTATTTGTTTGTTTGTTTGGTTGGTTGGTTTTTTTCAAGACAGGGTTTCTCTGTGTAGTCCTGGCTGTCCTGGAACTCACTCTGTAGACCAGGCTGGCCTCGAACTCAGAAATCTGCCTGCCTCAGTCCTCCCAAGTGCTGGGATTAAAGGTGTGTGCCACCACTGCTCGGCCTAAAATTTTGTTTATTACAATGGTTTTCAACCTTCTTAAAGATGTGACCCTTTAATACTGTTTCTCATGTTGAAGTGACCCTCCAACCATAAGTGTGTTTTTTGTTGTTTCTTCATAACTGTATTTTTGCTACTGAGCAGTATTTTAGTTCCTAAGACTATCTGAAATATGTGTTTTCTGATGGTCATGCACAGCAGGCTGGAAAGCTGTTTTAATTTGCATTATCTCCTGAGAGCTACATATTAATGTTATGCAATTAACTAAGCAAAAGTTGAGGAAAGGGGACTTAGTCAAGTTAAAGTCTCATAGCTGGCAATTTGTAAAGGTAGAGCATGGATCTTAACCATAAACTCCTCCACACTTACCATTTTCACGAACTTCTCCAAGTTGAAAAACTGCAATTTCAAGGTATATTACCTAAATGTGTAAAGGGTTTGAGGCTTCCAGACCATGAAACCAGATGAATATTTGGACCCTTTGTACCTGCATTTACAGATGGTGTGAGCCATCATATGAATGCATGTTACTGGGATAGGGTTATCTGAAAAAACAACCAGTGTTCTTAACCCCTAAACCCTCTCTCTTCAGCCATCAGTTTTGATTTCAGTTAAATATACTATCATGTGACCTAGGTAATGAAAAAATGAATGTGTATATTGTCAGTAGAGTATTAAGTTGAAAGCTTATTGTATGTGGGAAAAATGTAATGCTACATGCTTGAGAGATAGCTAAACCTCTAAGAACATGTATTTTCATGATGAAGAACTGAGTTCAGTTTCCACAGTCCATGTTAGACAACTTTAAAATTGTATGTACTTACAGTAGGGAAAATAACACCTCAAGCTTCTGCAGACATTTACACACACACACACACACACACACACTATATCATTTGAAAAAAATGCTATATTATTCAATACTAAAGCTAGCATCTAATCATTAAAGTATTACTTATTTTAATATTAATATGTTTCATTATATATTTTACTAGTGTATAGTGAAAAATCAGATACAAATAACTATTTCTACATGGGAGTAACATTTTTAAATACGTGAATACTTTCTAAGGCAACAGATATTATATGTGAGACATAAATAGATTTAGTTATCTAATAGAGTCTTATCATAAACTAAACTGTAGGCAGCATGTGTTACACATGATGTTAGCAGTTTAATATGTACTGCTGAATTCAGTGCAGAAAGAAACTCCCCAGTAGCTTTAATCTTTGTGCCCGTACTACCAATGAGAAAAGTGGAGACCTAGACGAGGTCAAGACTTTTTTTTTTATTCTGGAAAACAAAATATCCAGACTCTTAACATATAGTAGTGAGAAGACTGGATATCCACATATATGACAGAAAGTATTTGTATTCTGCTCCAATTATTGAAAGAGTATACCTGCAAAAAGACCATGGAACAAATTTAAGAACTAAAACAACAAAAATTCTCAAAATAAAACATTATAGTACATGTTGATGATTTTGACTAAGCAAACATTCTTTGGAAATTAGACAATATTTTTTAAATGATAAAAGAAAAATTAGGTAAAATGAAATTTATAAAACAAACACATTTATTCAAGAATAGACACCACTATTGTAATAAACAAATAATAAACATAACCAAAGAATTAGAGAATATACACTTAAATGAAATACATGATAAAGATACTTATAGAGAATAGTTTTATTATAATTAAAGTGTATGAAGATAAAAACTAAGTGATTAATAGCATAAATATTTTTTCTCTGAAGAGGTTACTCCCAATATATACATAAAACAGAAAAATATATAAATAATAAATAAAATATGAAAATATTTTCTATCTTTAGTCATTAAGAAAATTCAAACTAACCTACACCATAATGCTATTTCACATCCAACTGGATTACTCTATTCGGAAAGAAAGGCAATAGCAAATGTTAGCAAGTACTTAACAAGATGAGAACTTCATACTTTGCTTAAGGCAACAAAAATAGCCCTAATAATTTGGTAAAAATGGTTTGTTATTCTTCAAAATGCTAAGCATTAATTATTCTATGGCTCAGCAATTCTACTTCTTCCAAATTCATAAGAGGGATGAAAACATGTGTCTTAGGGTTTCAATTGCTGTGTAGAGACTATATTGCTACTATAGTGATGAATGGGCATACTCATATACATAAAATTGAATCATTATTTACCAATAAGAATGAATGAACCATCTATGCATGTGTTAGCATAAATATCTCTTAAAGCCATGCCAAATGAAAGAACTGGTCACAAAAGTCTATGTGTTATGCGATTCTGTGTTTATGAAATGTCTAAAATAGCTAAAGTTGCCAAAACAAGTGGCAAAAGTACAGTAAAGATTGTCTAGTCCTGGTTAAAAGAGATTTTGTTTATTAGAAGTATAGGTATGAGTCAGGGTGATGTAATGTTCTAAAATTAGACTATAGATATGGTTCTTTAAGTTAAGTGTACATGTATGAAAGTTAGATTTGCTGTTGCTCTGGTAAAAAAAAAATGTGATCAAAATCAATGTGTGGAGGAAAGGGTTTATTTGGCTTACATATTCTGTGTCATTGTTCACTGAAGGAAGCCAAGGCTGGAACTCTAACTTACAAGAAATATGAATGTAGGAGATGCAGAAACCATAGAGGTATGATCTTAGGGGCTTGTTCCTTATGGCACAGTCAGCTTTATTTCTTATATGACCTAGAATGACCAACTGAGAATAGCACTATTCTCATTGTGTTGAGATCTCACATGTCAAACGCTAATTAAGAAGATGCTTTACAACCGGATTGGCTACAGCTCTTTCTTACAGGAGTATATTCTCAGTTGAGGTTCCTTCCTTTCAGATGACTATAGCTTGTGCCCAGTTTACATTAAACTAGCCTGAAGAACATGTTTTTGAGTGAAGGATCTAGTAAGTGAATCATATCTGTAAAAGAGATATATACTGAAGGTCTATGAATACAAGTGAATTGATTTCAAATAACCACAATAAATTATATTTAGAGAATTTCAAAGAAAAATTTCCCTTTACACTTTACTTTTAAAGTCTATTAAAGAAAGTGGCACATATTGTCTATTTAGAACCTTTATTGATTCAACTGAAGGTTAAGATGTTCTTACGTACAGATTCTGACTAAGGAATAAAATTGATTGAATGACAGCGTGTGTATCTCTTCAGGCCATGGAGTCTTGCATAGAAATAGCACTTGGATTATAGCGTGTAAAAGGCTAACTCTTGTTTCTATAGCACTGTTTTGAATATTAGAACTATTGAAATTTGTTTAGAAACATTTTTTTTTTACAAAGACTTGCACTCCTTACAGAGACTCCTTTTGTTCATGTTCTGCTGGGCATTTGAGAACACAAAAAAATATAATGTGCTTGTGTGTTATGTTTTACTGGGGATTGTGTGAGATAGTGAAAATATCAACAGTTCTCCTTCACTCTTCAACAGTTATTCTAATGACTTTGCTCATCATCGATACAATATGACTGTCAGGTTATGTTTAACATATTTTCCTTTGTTTTGTACTATTATTTGTATACTGATTATTAATTTTTATAATCAAAGCTAGAGTTTTCACACAGAGTATGCATAGCAGAATATGAGAGATCAATGGAGCAGTAGGAGGCCAGATAATAAATGAAATTCATGTTGAAAAATGCTCATTAAGGCCCATAGGTTCATTCTTAACTGCAGTTTTACAGCTGCGCTTTTATTGATATTGACTTTACATTAACAAAGAATGTAGTTAAGTGACTGTAGGGCAGTGATTTTGTGCATCCCTCCTGTAGATCTCCAGGCAAAGTGAATTCAAGGTTACTCTTGGAATATCCTTGCTGATATGAGTTGGAGCAGACAGAATCTCTGGGGCTTAGACAGCATGTACCAGGTTGGGTGTCTCTGCGTGCTTGTAGGACATCCCAAATTAAACCCTTTTCCCTCTTGAGATCTGAGCTATATAAGTTGTATTCTGAATTATTCATATAATTCCATCCTTAGCAAGAAGGTAATATAAAGTGAAGAAGAAAGAGAAAAATCCTGATTTATTTCAGACAGTTAGCTCAATTTACTTTTACTTGTTTGGGAAATTGCTTTTTCAATGCAGACAAAAATGTGTTTCGCTGAAGCAATTCTGTGGGTTTGATGACACGGCAGTGTGTTTCTTCCTCGTATCTGCTCTAAGTGTAAATGAAATGCGAGGACAGAGGGATTACCATTACTTACTTGTCTTTATTGCTGCTCTTTCTTTCCTCCTACATTACATGTGTGTTAACTGGAGTTACCATTTACACTTATTTAACAGTATTGACTGAAATAACTCTGAATCTTTTCCAGTGAGGACTGATTTAGCTACAAATCACTGTTCTGAGTCTGAAATCATTAATCAGCCTTAGGCAAGATCCATTATGTGGGATTTGAGCGTAGAAGAAATATTAACAGCTCCCTGGTAGAAGTGTTGCCTCACATTGGCTGTGACTCCCTGCTGGAGCAGCAAATTACCCTCAAGTAATAATTATAATACATTAGTAGAGGTTTAATTTCCAATAAGTGCTCCCAGTTTAAGAAATGGCAATCTCACCATGGCTCAGAGAACAATAGATCATGTTATCAGCAAGAATAAACCTACATGGAATTAAATGAGAGATAATAAAAAATTCATTACAGTTTGGAAATGTTAGGGGGAAAAAAAGAGCAAAAGTAGGTGTTAGTTATGCAGTAGCTATTGTATAAAAAATCTTCATGTTTATTGACCATGTCTGTGGAGGGTCTTGAGTTGGAAAGAAAAAGTAGACTCTGTTTAAGTTTGTTTCAATACTGTTGAGTTACTGACTAATATCGAGATTGACAATCTGGTTATAGTGGTTTTCTTCCTAGGAGCATACTATACTGAAGAATGGGATGCATCTATAAAGAACTTTATTCTTCTGCTCACTGAGTGTAAAAACATCTCTGAAAACTAAAGTACTATTCCAGGAAATCTTGAAGTATTAAAAAGTGGAATTTCACACAAAGTCGTTTCTGATGGAAGTGATTCTACTGTAGAGAGACAGGCAAATCCATTTTGAGAGTTAAGCTTGTAAATGGCTTAGAAACATAATTGATACCTAGGAGGCTTGAATTGTGTGTAGCTACGAAGGCTAAAGATCCCTCCTTAAAATTCAGAATAAACTGTTCATTGTGTCTAAGGTTCATCCTGGGGGTGTTTATAGTGTTTGCTGCATCTTCTGCCTTTCAATGATATATAGGAAGCAAGCATATATACAAAAGTAACACAGGCTTAACTTTAAAGAAGAAAAGTTTTGTTCAAATTGTTAAAAGTTTTTTTTCAATTAGCAAGTATAGAGCTTAACATACTGTTGTGATACTAAAGATATTCTGTCATTCTGATATCTGAAGTGTAAATGTAAGTTTTATTTGTCAGATTTAATTGCCATCTTGGAGATTTACCTGATACCTCACCCTTTTTAGCGCTTTCTGAACTTTATACCTTTGGTTCCACTAAACTGTTCTGTTTTAATCTCCTCTCACAGATGACTGATTCAATCTGGCTTCTCACAGCTTCTCACTGAAATTGCTCTGCTTTGCCTCAAACAAACTCTGACAATGTTCTAGTCTATTCTCTGGCTTGTTCTGTCTTCACGTGTGTCTAGTTCTCTCTGCAACCTATCTTTGTAAATCAGTGTCTGTAAAACTGCCTCCTCTCTCTTTCTCTGTCTCTCTGTCTCTCTCTCTGTCTCTCTCTCTCTCTCTCTGTCTCTGTCTCTGTCTCTCTCTCTCTCTCTCTCTCTCTCTCTCTCTCTCTCTCTCTCCCCCCCAATCTCTCTGAACTGCTCTCTTGAGTCACCTTTCTTTCCTGTCTGTTCTCATTAGAGTTGTGTGTGTCCTTTCTCTGACTCACTCTGTGAAATCTTTCTCTGCTTAGTTTCTTTGTCTGCCCGTCAATTAGACATCACTTTCAAATATGTCTGCTTCATTCTACAAGCCAACTTTATCGTCATTGTTTGGAATTTAAAGTGCGTATTCCAGCCGGAGGGATCAAAGGTGTATCATTCAAGATGTATCCCACAGACCTAGACATTCTTTGTAATGAGATCCCTTGCAAGAGCAGCCATGTTGCTCCATTAAAATTCCTTTACACTGAAGGTTCTTTGTGATTAAGCAGTCAACATTGTAAAGATACTGGTATTTTAACAGCTAAATTCAATTCATCTTGGAACAAGTCCTAGTCCACTACATAAACCATTAATGGGTGGGCCTGTACTCAAAATCTGTACTTCAGATTCATAGAATGATTACTTTGAGAAACTCATAGTTATTCTATACTTGGGCAAAAGAATTTCATATCATTATAGAGTTTGTACTTTCTTTTCTACATCTATGAATGTATGTGATTAGAGATATTTTCCTTGTATTAAAGTGCTTGAAAACTGGATGTTTTCCTGTGAGACACAGCAAGCAAAAGGAAAGCGTTCTATCAAGTTGATCCACCATTTTATTATCAAGCATGAGCAAGGATTAAAGTTGTGTGTTTATTTTTCTTAATCTTCCCAATTTTAACTAATCAAGTTTGAAGTTAGCATAAGAACATATAGAGCTTATAGGGAAGATTAAGAGTTCCATTGGTAGAATGTTAGCCTATTTTGATCTTTGGCTGGAATGAGAAGAATACAATTCAAAAATAATATTATGTTCTTATGCCAATTTTATAGTATGACCCTCAATAATAAAATGGAAATATCATCTTAGTATTTTATAAAAATATATACACACATATGTGTAAATATGTCACATTAGTAAGTACATAGATGCATATTATTTTTGCTTAAGTAGCAATTGCTGATATATTCAAGAATATCATAAAATATTTATTGAAAGGCACCTTTCGTATAAATTGTTAATTTAAAGATTTGTTTCTATTTATAAATAACTCAGGGCATTTAACTATAAGGAAATAAATGAAAATTAGTAGTTTTTACAATTAGTCTATTAGTTTGTACTTGAATTGTTTCAAAAATACTAGTGTCAAAATTTTACAATATGTGTTTTATAGTTCTCAGTAAAGTAATTTAAGGTACTTTAAAGTCCCTGAATTCTAAACATTTAGATGTTAAAATAGTTGTAGATCAGAGAATTTGTAATAAGTGTATACTAACTAAAATTATAATGATATGATATGAAGACAAATCTTTTCATGTCTTGAGAGGCTATGGATCAGTGACAAGCCATTTCTGGAAATCAATAAACTGAAGAGAGATTGTGAATAAAATTATGGATGAAAAATGAGCAATTATGGTTTGCAGCTCCAGAAATCGCTGAGTGGTTCTCCAAAAGTGTGTTTTGCAGTAACTTCTGAAATAGCCAACATGGTAATCCATACACTCAAAGCCTGACTTACAAGGGATATTACTAGAAGTTCATTCATTGCCAATGAAAGAAACAACAAAAGAAAATAAAAGAACCCCAAAACAAAAGAACAAAAAACAAACCCAACAACAAAAACAAACAAACAGACAACAGAGCAAAGCCAAGAACTTGAATTCTATCCTGGAAGCTGACAATTATCAACTGGAGTTGTCAAGCAACATTTCTGATAGCTTTGAGCTAATTCCTTCTCTTTGTATATTAAGTATAAGGCTTCCCATGACTGAAGCTGTTGGGTTTTATGAAAAAGAAGAAGACACAGTGTAGTAATAATAACAATGAACAGTAACAGCAGAGGGCACAGTCATTAATAATTACAACAACAACAACCATAAAACAGCAAGAGTTCTTTTACACTCAGACATCTCAGACAATGTTTGTGGATTTCAGAGTACTTTCCACAATAACTGTATAAAATATTTATTATCATTGGCTTTGCTTTAGACTATAGAGAATAGAGAATGGCTAAGTTATGTTTCTAAGTCATACAGTCTGAGGATGAGTCAGACCCGGAATCACATTTGTGTGACTGTAATTCCAAGCCCTTAGTTCAGCAATCCCTGTCAACTTCAACAACTCAGTTTTGTGAATACCCTGGTATTCTTCACATGTGTTTATGGTAGGCATTATATTTATGATTTTTTATTGGGTAAGCAAGATTGTAGGCTTATATTTTTCAAAACCCACTTTAATTATGGGTCTTTAACATTACAATCTCCCTCCTAGCCAATCACCCACCAGACATAGGGGAAAAAAAATGTTGACAGGGAACAGTTGTGGATCTGTTTAGAAATAGTTTTGTGGGGGAATTCCAAACTTCGTTGTCAGCAGTTCAGTCTACTTGGCAAAGACCAAACATGAAGTCCTCCAGTCTACTCTGCAAATATCAGACATAAATGAGTAGCCATTGCTTGATCCAAAAGAAACAGGGAAACTGTGCCTATCAATCAGAATGAGTCCTCGGAATTGGCAGGAAGCAGCCAGAATACCACCAAAAGTTCTTTGATGTGTTTCTCTCTTCAAAGTCACACGTGTAAAACAGCTAAGAAAGACAAAAGAGGCAATGCAAAAGCACCATCCACTGTCTGTTGGGTTATACTTATACACTTTCCAAACATCAGGAGTCTCACAAGTACTCTTTCCAGAAAAACGTCACCTGCCCTTTTACCAGGCAACTTCCAGAGAAGTTGTCTAGCTTCAGCAAAACATTCTCTCATAAGACAGTTACTAGAAACTCCCACTTCACAGTATGCCTCAGTGGGTTAAAGGATTTGCTGGGCAAAACTAATGACAAGATTAAATTTTAAAAACCTATGTTTAGGTGTGGTGGTGGTGATATGTGTAAACCCAGAATGATTATAAGGAAATAAGAGGAGGATACAAGACAGTCACCTTGAAGCTTGCTAGCCAGCTAATATAAATACAGAGGAGCAGAACCAAGCAAACAAACAAACAAATTCATAGAATAACAAGATAGAAGGCATGAATTGATTCAGAAGTAATCCTTTGACCCCTACGTGTTCCTCCATAACACATACTCAAGCAAGTTCTGTCTCTGTCTTGTCACTGTGTCTGTGTCTGTGTCTGTGTCTGTGTCTGGGTCTCTCTCTCTCTCTCTCTCTCTCTCTCTCTCTCACACACACACACACACACACACGAATAAATATATTTATAAATTTTACAGTATGGTTGTTTTTTAGTTATGTTTATATAAGAAATAGATTAATATGTCATTTAAGACTTTCATTTATAGAAGCCATCTTATTATTTATTTAAACTTCTATACATTAGGTGAACATGTCTTCAGAATTTTACATATAGTAGTTTTTGGATAATATCTTCTCATATGAATTATTGAAAGTATACAGGGAGAGAGACTATGTTTCACAAGCCTACATGTTTTAACATTGTGTCAATTTAACTAAAACTCGACAAAATTATTACATAATTTTACTATTTAATTAGTATGCTTAGAAGATCTGCTCAGCTTCTGAATTAACAAGATCATAGAGAACAAAAATTGTAATTCGTTTAGTAATAGATATTTAATATGGCAGAAAATCTAAATAATATAATAATAAACTCTGTGGTTTTTACTTTTTAAATTGAAAACTCTTGAAACAGTTAAATCCAAGAGATTTGGTCTATCTCTCACCATGTAGACCAGGCTGACCTCAAATTTACAGAGATCTAGCTAATTCTGTTTCTGCATGCTGGGATTGAAGGTGTACACCACCATACCCTGGCTCATTTCAACCTGATCATCCTATTGAAAAAGAAGTCCCTCTCTCCACAGCAGTGTGGATCATATTCCCTTGTTCCGTGATCTTCATTATCATAGCCCTTCTGAACTTATTTGCTTGCTTATTGTATCTCTATGATCCTGTCACCGAAGTAAGCATTCCCAAAAGACAGAGCCTGTGGTCACCTACTGCATACTGCCAGGTCCTGTGGGACATAATAGAGATTACTTAGCATTTACTTGCATAAAGCCCAGATAAACAAAGGGTCTTGTCCAAGGTCACACAGCTAGGAAATGACAGAACCAGTTGAGAGAACCCAAGTTTGTCTAGCAGTCTGAATGCATGGCCTGCAATACAGTGGAAGGATTATATATTAATATTTAAAATTATTTAGAATTACATATATTTGAATGATAGTGGAAATGAAAACAAAAAGTTTAAGAAGTACAGATAAATACTATAATTCCAGTATAGAAAAAATCAATAGTCAAAGAACTAAATTTTAGTATTTTCCTGACTTCTCAACACAAAGGATGGCTTTATTTCTTTTTTGATTCTTAATCATGATAATTTTGTAATGTGTGGATTTAGAGTTCTGAATTCCTAAGTACATTAAATGAACATGGGTATCCTATATTTTACGGTTATTATCCACTTATAAGTAAGTGCACATCATGTATATACCTATGGGTCTGGGTTACCTCATTCAGGATGATATTTTCTTGTTCTATCCATTTGTCTCCAATACTCTTGATGTCCTTGTTTTTAATATCTGAATTCCATTGCATAAATGGACTACATTTTCTGTATCAAATTTTCAGCTGAGGAACATCTGTGTTGTTTCCAGTTTCTAGATATTACAAATAAAGCTGTTCTAAACATACCGGAGTATGTGTCCTTGTATGGTGAAACATCTTTTGGCTATATACTCAGGAGTGGTATACCTGGGTAATTAGGTAGAACGATTTCCAATTTTCTGAGGAACTGACAAATCGATTTCCAGAGTGATTATGCAAGTGTGGTCTCACAGTAGCAGTGGAAGAGTGTTCATTTCTCTAGATCCTCATTAGCATGTGCTGCCTCTTCAGTTTTTTATCTTAGTCATTCTGATGTGTGTGTGAGATGGAACCTTGAGGATGTTTTGATTTGCATTTCTCTGATGACTAAAGACATTTAACACTTCTTTAAGTGCTTCTTAACCGCTCATGATTTCTCTATTGAGAATCTCTGTTTAGCTCTATACCTCGCTTTTAGTTGTGCTATTTGGGTTGTCGGTATCTATCTTCTTGAGTTCTTTATGTATTTTGGATATTAGTCCTCTGTGGGGTATAGAGTTTGTAAAGATCTTTTCCCTGCTGTTTTGTCCTATTGATAGTGTCCTTTGCCTTACAGAGCTTTTTATTTTCATGTGGTACTGTTTATTAATTGTTAATCTTATAGCATGAGCCATTGGTGTTCTATTAAGAAGGATGTCTCCTGAGCCAATGGATTCAAAGCTATTTCCCACTTTCTTTTCTATTAGATTTAGTGCACCTGGTGTTATTTTGATGTCTTTAATCATTTGGACTTGAATTTTGGGCAAGGTGATAAATACAGATCTATTAGCGTTCTTCTACAGAAATCCAGTTAGATCAGCACCATTTGTTGAAGATGCTTTCTTTTTACCACTGTATGCTTGTGGTTTCTATGTAAAAAATTCAGTGTCCATAGGTCTGTGGATTTATTTCTGAGTTACTGACTGAATTCCATTGATCAATCTGTCTGTTTCTATACCAACACCATGCAATTTTTTTTTATTATGATTTCTCTGTAGTACAACTTGAAATCACAGACTGTGATACATCTATAGTTTTTGTTTGTTTGTTTTTTGTACAGAATGTTTTACCTATCTTGGGTTTTTGTTTTTCCATTTGTAGTTGAAAATTGATCTTTCAAGATCTCCAAAGAATTGTGCTAAAATTTTGATGGAAATTTCTTTGATCCTGTATATTTGCTTATGGGGAAATGGTCATTTTTACCTTTCTAACCCTACCAACTCATGTACAGGGAAGATCTTTACTTCTTCTGATATCTTTTTTAAGCATTTTTCTTCAGAGACCTGAAGTTCTTGTCATGCAAATCTCTTGCTTACTTGGTTAGAGTTATATCAAGATATTTTAGATTATTTATGGCTGTTGTGAAGGGTGTTGTTTCTCTGATTTCTTTCTCAAAAAGAAAGGCTATTCATTTGTGTTTTTTTTTTTAAGTTAAGTTTGTACCAAGCCATTTTTGCTGAAGGTATTCATCAGCTGTAGAATGTCTTTGGTTGAACCTTTGGGGTCATTTATGTATATTGTCATATCATCTGAAAATAGCAATACTTTGACTTCTTCTTTGGCAATTTGTATCCCTTTGATCTCCTTTACAGTCACCCTGATCCTTAAACCACATGAAGACTCAACAAAGAAAGATAATTTGAGATCAATCTCCCCTGTAAATATTGATACAAAAACACTCAATAAAATAATTAGAAGCAAAATCCAAGAATATATTAAAAAAATCCATCATGATCAAATAAATATGTTTCATTCCAAGAGTTGTTCAATATACCAAAATTTATCAGAGTAATTGACCAAATAAACAAATTGAAAGAAACAAAATCATGTGATGAGTTTTTAGATGTTAAAAAAAAAACCTTTGACAAAAACAAGTACCCCTTCATGTCAAAAACCTTGGAGAGATCAGGAATTCATGGCACATACCTAAACAGTAAAGATGAATATATAGCAAACAAATGGTCAACACTAATTTAAATGAAGAGAAACTTAAAGCCAATCTACTAAAACCAGGGATAAGGCAAGATTTTCAAGTAAGTACTTGAACTTCTAACTAGAGCAATTATTTAATTTTATATTGCTTAGGTGTCTTTATTATTTCATTTTGTTTTGTTTTGCTGAAGAGATGTTCACATAGGAATTTTTTCCGTTATTTGACAATTTTATTTAGATGGCATTCATATATTCATATATTTAGAAAGTTATAAAATGAAGTTTCCATATGACCCCTTCAATTGTCATTAGATCTAGCTGTTTCTTCCTGTATTCTCTCCTACTTCTAGTTCCTCTCCATTTTGCATATTTGATCCTCCAGTTCCAGTACCCCATCCTTATTTTTAAATTACTCCTTAATTTTTTTTATTTTTGTTATCATTATTTTTAGGTTCAAGGCCTTTTCCATGTACTATGGCTTCCGGCTTTCTCTTTCTATGGTATTCCACTGTCCATGAAAATACATCTCTGCATCTATATTTGTTTATTCTTTGTTTAGTTTGCTCCTCTTCTTTCCCTTTATTTTGTCCTTTTCTGATATGCTTGGTTCTGATTTGTCTTACTTTTTTGATTTTGTATTGTTTAATGCCTGCTTGATTTTTAGTGGGAGAAAGAAGGGGGTATATTTAGTTTGGAAAGTCTGTGCGGACTATTTCAGAAGAGTTGAGGAAGATAAAACATCATCAAAATACAGTGTATGGAACTGGATATTTTTGATAAAATAAAAATAGAAAAAAAATACATTGATAATTGTAATATCTTCATAAGGAATACTAAAACACTTCATTTATCCAAATATGTGGAACAGAATTTCTGTTGATATGCTTTCCTTGTCAGGATATTAAAACCTTGTCTCCAATACAAAATGCTTTATATGATACATAGTGGTTTGTAGAGGTCTTTTCCAATATCAGAGAGACATATCTAGTAATTAGCTAAATAAAGTATGTTTTGGAACAGAAATCTATATTTAATATTCCAATCTACCATATTCTTTGGTGAAGCACAAAACCACAAATTGTGCCATTAATAGACAATGCCTTTGAAATATATTTGGATTTAAATGAAGTCCTGAATGCAGTGGTATTATGTAGGACCAACTTTCTTATGCACAGAAGAGACAACTCTCACCTACTATTTTTATGTAATTAGAATTTAAGTGTGTAAACAGAATGAGTTAGTTTCAATATTCCTGAGCTGAGATCCCATTCTTTGACTTTTCAGAAGCATGAAGAATTTTTGTTGAATGGGGCATTCTGTGTTTGGAATTCTGCCTAGGGTTGCCCCAGCTGACATAGAGGTGGTTTGTGATAAGAAAAGGAGAAGCCAAAAAGAAGAAGAAGAAGAAGAAGAAGAAGAAGAAGAAGAAGAAGAAGAAGAAGAAGAAGAAGAAGAAGAAGAAGAAGAAAGAAAGAAAGAAAGAAAAGGAGAAGCTAATTTCAGCCACCCAAGCAAGGAACTAAGTCAAGTAGCCAATCAGTATGTATTTGGGGGATCAAAACCATTGACATTAGTAAAGCCTTGGCTCATGTCAACATCTACCACTAAACATCTGCATTTTGTGTTGAAATCATCTCTCAGTGCAGCTGCCACTTTGTTGTTTTTGTTCATCTCTTTATTCCATAGACATTATCCTAAGGTTCTTTACAGTTATAAGAGGGAGAAAATGAGATTTTTGATTGTCCATCTGTATCATATATGCAGTTGATTGTATATGTACAATTGCTGCAGTATAGAATAACCTTTCGATGAGAATAGTATTAGTAGGAATAGTTAAATATGCATAAAATATTCCTGAATAGTGCTAAATTTTACCTGCTTACCTCTTAAAGATGTTATGTAATTTTATTTTCCATATTTCTCCAAAGAAACACACTATTCCATAAATATCTTCAAATCATTTAGTTGCTTACTTTAAAATACAGATTGATTTTTAAAGAAAGATCTTTAAAAAGCTCCTGTGGCCTTCTTGCAATTTAAGATGTAAAAGAGGTCTCAGTTTGAAGATACTCTATATTTTCTTCTTCCTGTTTTGCTATGTGAAAAAGTAATCATCAATGAGATAGTCCCGTATGCTTCCCAAAGGAAGTTTTCTGTTCACTGTGGTCCACACTTTGCCAGAATTATCACAGAGTAGTATGTTCTTTCTTAATGGAATATTCTCAGAGACCAACTGAGAAGATTCTGATATGGGGAACAACATCAGGCAAGCAGAACTGCCACATCCATGTGCCTAGAGAAACTCATAGACAACCAACATATATGTCAAATAAACAGAGAAGCAGAGGTATTTTAAGAACTTGGAGAAATTCCAATCTTCTATGGGGTTTCAAGACCATATATTTTACAGATTATATATTTTTATTTTATGTATTTAAGTGTTTTGCTTATATCTATGCAATACCCATGGAGACCAAAATATGGCATCAGAATCCTTGGAACTAGAAGTTCTTTGATCTTTCTTATGGATACTGTAAAGAGAACCCGCATAAACTTCAAGGCAGTAAAGTATTCCTTACCACAGAGTCATATCTCTAGCCTTAAGATGAGATAAGTTTAATGATTCTGTGACAGTCAAAAATACATTGGTGACAGCTATTAAATTATCAGGCTAGTTTACCCTTAATAATAATTATCAAAATTTTCATACTGCACTACTTATTTGATATTATAATAAGTACACATATGAGATTACAGTAATAATGATGGAATCACATATTAATGAATGACTCATTTGAAAGAAAGTGAGATCTGGGGAATAAGTTCCATTATGTCTATTTACTATAAGACAATTCATGAACATCGTTGTCTCTAGAACTAGATTAAGTTGAGTTCCTCATGGTCTGCTGATCTGATACTCAGTGTAATTTTATGTATCTGAAGATACTATTTTAATAATAAATTTGAAAAATGTACTATCAAAAAAATAGTTCACTCTCTATTCCCAAAGACATACAGAAATAGAAATAAGCAGAGAAATATATATATTAAGTTTTCTGGTAAGTTTCCCTTGAAAATACTTATCAAATTTTCATGTAAAAGCATGGCATGTGTAAATATATGTTTAAATTTTTCCTTGAATTTTAGTATTAATAACATATGATTGTAAAGCAATAAGCTGTGACACTCCATAGATATTAGACTCCTTGTTTCTGTAATAGCATAGAAGTATTTATAAATTTTATTAATGCATTTAGTAAGAATAATGTGTAGCAACATAGTAATTTGATACTTTATTCTCTCATGGAACAATTACTGACTAAGTAGATACAGACATAAAAAGTCATTGAAGCCAGTTGGCCTCAGTACTGTAGAATTTTTAGCATATCTCAGAGGTACTTAAATTATGATTGCCATTTTTGTTATCTGCATTACACTATGAGTATGAAAGTAGCTGTTCATCTATATTACCTGTCATCCTCAAGTATAAAAATGTACATAAGTTAATTGGTAGACAATGTAAAAACTACAAGGATTGAGTTTGTATTCACTTTCATAAATACTTTAAAGGCATACATATTTGTCAATAGTGTGAGGTGATATTTCTGGAATTAGGCAAATATCTTTTTAGTGAGAAAAAAACAATTACTACAGCAACCCTATTATTTACAGTAATATCAATTTTACTAAAACACATTAATGTAAAGTCATTGTTAATATTGCTTTTTGTACATAATCAAACATTGTACAATGGAAAGATAAATACAATTAAAGTTAATGTTAATCTAGAAAAAGTCATATAACCTCAAGTTAAGGTTTTTGAAGTCTACATTTTTTTCATAAGTCAAAACAGCAGAACAGAGCGCAGATAATTTATATTCTCGAGCATTCCAGAAAGAATTTTTGTTTTTGCCAAAAGTTGTTTTCTACTTAAAATTATAATAGACTTTTGGGAGCAACATAACTCTGTTTGTTTAAAAAATAATCAATTTTGTTTCAGTGTAAACTTTATGAAATATTTTTTAAGCAATCCTCCAGCTGACAGTCTAAATTAAATTATGTGTCTAATATGTTTTCTCTATCCAATTAAGATTACAGAATGACTACAGGTAGATTTAGTATAGTGAGTGATTGAAAATAAAGTATTCAAGAAGGGAAAATCAGTGTCCAGAGTTAAGAAAATAAATTATAGGTATTTAGATGCAAGAGGGGGCATTAGAAAGAATTTTTTTTATAATCATCAGCAATGATTTCTCATGTAGGAATATTAATAAAATGGTTTATTTCTATATGTTATTACTTACCACAACCACAAAGGCACATTTGTTGTAATCTGTATTAGCTATGGTTTCCATTACTGTAAGGAAAAACTAAAGTGGACATTTCTGGTTTTTTGGAGACTCAGTTAGGTTATATTGATGTTTTGGTATGGCTGACAGGTAAAAGAGTGTTTTGCTACAGCAAACACATGAAAGAACACAGGAAAAGAATATAAATATGACCCCCCACACACACACACCCGACAGTGGAAGCTCATTTGAACATTGATTCACTTTGATTTCTGCCTTGGTAACTTCACTCACTTTGCATATGTATTGGTTCTCCTTACATTGTGTTGCTCAGCTTTGCCTGTAGGGACTTTATAGAGGGAAGCTTGCCAAAGAACTTCTTGTGAGGTTCCTACAGCTCCTTACTGCTTTCATGGACTCTGGCCCACTGGCAAGCCTTGCTGTTTCTTCTGATTTGAACTGCCCTTGCTGATTTGTGTATGGTATCTGCCAAGTGAACTGGACTGCAGCTGGTGACTCATGTGTAGTGATTGCTAATACACTGGACTGATAACAATGAAGATTGGAATCTCCAGAAAAAAAATTATTACTAAAAAAGTCTACTTCCATGATATCCTAATAACACTTCTTTTCCACTGGATGGTGATAGAAGGGAGGTTAACCACTTATTACAGTAGGTTGTAAAAAATATATGCCTACAAGACAGTATGATCAACACAACTCTTAGCAAGGACAAAATTTAATTGGGGCTGGCTTAGTGATTCTGAGGTTTAGTCCATTATCATCATGGTGGGAAGCATGGTAGCATCTAGACAGTTAGGACTCAGCAACCTCAGGCAGATAGGAGGAGTGTCTCAAAGCCCACCCCCACAGGACACATTTCCTCCAACAAGGCCACACCTACTCCAACAAGGCCACATCTCCTAATAGTACCACTACTTGGGCCAAGCATATTCAAACCACATTCCATTCTCTGGCCATCATCAGCTTGTTTAAACACATGAACCAGTGGGGGTCATACCTAACTATAGAATAATGTGAAATACATTCAATCTAACTTCAAATGTCTCATAGTCTATAGCAGTCTTAACTATATTAAAAGTCCAAAGCTCAAAGTCTCCTCTGAGATTCATCCAATCCCTTCACTTTAATGCTCTATAAAATAAAAATTAAAAAGCAGATCACATACCTTCAACATTGCAGGATATAAATTGCCATTCCAAAATATCATACTGAGGAAATACTGAACCAAAGCAAGACTAAACTTCAGCAGGTCAAATTCTACGTCTCAATTTCTGATGTCCAACTCCTTTCAGCTTTGTTGACTGCAACACAATTGTTTCTCTTGGGCTAATTCCATTCTGTTAGCAGCCTTCTATGAGTATCCCATTGCAAGTGTCTGTGACTAGTGAAAAATGATACTCCAGACTCAAATAGTATGCAACAGTGAATCGTGATTATTGTGCAGAGAACATGTATCCAGTGGTCTACAATCTATCTGGGTGGAAGACAGAGAAGTGGAATTTGCAGGATCAATTTAATGCCTGTTAGGATAGGAACATGTAACGTTTACTTTTCTTTCTTTGATTGGCTGACTCTATCTCCAGGGGTATGGGCACCTTTGTGATTGGTTAAGGTTCTGGGAGATTTCTGGCAGCATCCTGATTGGCTGCCTGTGAGTGGTGGCTTTTCCTGGAATTAATTTATTTTGGATTTTTCAAGTTCTGGGAAATAGAAACGTAGGCCTACTCTCCCAAACTACCAGTTTGTAGCTTATCAAGGAATCAGTCTGACTTTGGCTAACTTTGTTCTCTCACCATGGTTCTGACATCTCAAA
Organism: Grammomys surdaster; assembly: GCF_004785775.1. Classification (NCBI taxonomy): domain Eukaryota; kingdom Metazoa; phylum Chordata; class Mammalia; order Rodentia; family Muridae; genus Grammomys; species Grammomys surdaster. The sequence goes on from NW_021604622.1 coordinate 14,919,175, forward strand.
TATCTTGGGATCTCCAAGGTAACTTCAACATTAAAGCTTCTTATTCCGATATCTGGGATCCACACATGATCTTCTGGGCTTCTCCAAAGGGATTGAGTCACTTCCCCAATTCTGCCCTCTTTAGCATTCCGTGGTTGGATTGACTCCACTCTATTACTGTTCTTGTTCTGATGGTCATACCATGATACTGTCATCTCCACACAGTCTTTGTTCTCTGGAACAAAGAGATCACCTTGTGATAACCACAGAAGAATTTACTGAATGAACACCTTAACTTTGATTTAGCTATTCAAAATTATTTTTATCTTTTAATTTTTTAAGGATATGAATATATACATGAGTTTCAGCTTGTCACCCTAACAGATTGATGCTGTGGACAACCCGTCTCAGCCTAAATTTTTCTCTTCTTATTTTACTGAATGTTAATAGGGAAATGTGGGACTGCATAAGGTATTCTGGTTCATGGCTGGGCAGGTGTCTAGAACCCGAGATTCTGCGTGAGAACCGGCAGGAGATTGGAGCATCCCCAGAACCCAGGGTCCTGAAAAGCAGTCTAGTCTCCATAGAATTACATTGTTCAGTCAGGTAGGCCAGCCATTACAGCCCCTCCCAACGTGCACAGGTAGAGGGCGTGACTAGAGGCCTCAGGCCCTAGGGATTTACATACTAATGAAAGCTAGAGGGTGGAGCAAATTAAGCATGCCTCCCCAGATCATCCCCAGATCCTCCCCCAACCCTCCCCCTTTCTCCCTCCCTATTTAACTTGGGACTGGCCTGAGTTTTACAGGGGTACTTCCAGATTCATCTACCATCCACCATGACAAGAAACTCTTTTGGAACCAAGGACTTCCTCGTGTCACTGGGGCCTGCCGCTGACAAAGCCTCCAGGACTCAGGAACCTTAGAACTCCTCACATATGTGGGACCCGCAGCAGTGTGGAAGCCTCGGAGACACCACCGCTGCGGCCCTTAATTTTTTTTCCCCACAGGGGAATCTAGTCTTTCCTATGGAAAACTAAACAATTTTCATCATTTTTTTTTTATATTGTGGACAAAGTTATTCGATGTCCAGTGGTTAGAAAGAGAAATACTCCCAGCTAGCCTACTTTTCTACTCCATAAGTATTTAGAATAGACTAATTCTAAATATCTATTAAAAACTATGAAGAATATTCTACTATACAATTATACATTTAGCATGCTAGACCTTTTAAGTGATCTTAAGAAAACACACACACACACACACACACACACACACACACACACACACACGGACATGAGACAAACCCAATTAAACATTTTAGAATAAGGTTGTACGTTTTCATTGCTTAATTACTTAAACTTGTATTGCAAGTCTGCCATTTTACATGCAGTATAATAATCACCCTAAATAAACTCAAATAAAAATAAATAGTTTAATTTATTGATATCCATATGTGTGCTGTACTTCCTTTAGTAAAAGATGGTAAAATGAAGAAATATAGGGAAGCTAAATTTAAACCTTTCATCATGTAAATAGCTATTGTATTGTATTGTATTGTATTGTATTGTATTGTATTGTATTGTA
>NW_021604622.1:14920749-14965278 GCF_004785775.1 Grammomys surdaster
TATTGTATTGTATTGTATTGTATTGTATTGTATTGTATTGTATTGTATTGTATTGTAAAAATACCAATTTTCATTCTAAATACCTTGAGAGTATTTTAAGGAAAAGGGATAGGTAATCAGTAACCACACTATCAAGAAAGTGCAGATAGAAATTTTAGAAAATATTTTTAGAACTGCACAAGGCCTTTAAAAGAAACCCTTCTTGAGATTTATATCTAAGAATTATTTATAAATTTTATCTTAGCAATAATTTTTATACCAACAGGTCAATGATTTTTTTCAATTTCTTTATGTTTTGTTCAACTCCATTCATATGATGGCTGGCCAACATTTTAAAAGACCAGAAAAATGGCTTAGTGAATATTGACAATCCATATATAGAAGGAACGAAGTAGCATGGCCACAAAACTTTTGCACAGTCTTCTGAAACACTTATCAATCAACCCCTTTCTTATTGCAATAAGGTTAATATTGATTCACCTGCTCAAATCACAGACCCCAGATATCTATTGTACATGCACACTCACACACACACACACACACACACACACACACAAACCTTCAACCATGCCTTCTACCTTATAGTTTATTATGCATTATCACCTATTTTTTTTTGTTTCAGTCAGAAAATGTTGCTGTGTGGAAGGAAAAAGGCAAATCTCACAAAATGAGAATTTATTATTTATTATTTATAAGTGTGTTTCAATGAAAAAAACTTCAGTGATTTCTGCTCACATTTCTTTGGTCAGGTCTGAATCTCTTGGCTATCTTTGAATGCAGGCATGGCAAAAAGTGGACAGGATGAATGGATTGTGAACACTTTTCCCCTCATAGTCCTTGGCAAGGAGAAAAGGAAAATATACATTGAATGGACAGCTCAGATATATATTCCTTCTCTCTGACTTATCTGTCAAGCTTAAGGGTAGACTCAACTGTTTAAATGTGAATTGTTATTTAATGATTGGAAGTTATTAGGGTGTAGCTTTATTTTGAATGATATAAAAATATACACAATCATTTTTCACGAGTTGAGTGTTGAAACTTCATTTTATCGGTTAGAAAATTAATTCTGTTTCTCTGCATCAATCTGCTCTACAAGGAAAAAGCTGTATGTTGTTATGCTGTGTTTGAGAATGGATTCTTGGTTAAAAAAATGACTAAAAGGAAACCTTAATTTTTATCATCCAATAAACAATAAATAACTGTAGGTAACTAGCTACACTCTCTCCTCTCAACTTTTGGAGACACTATTCAGCCACAAATTCTGAGGCATCAAGTGTAAACTCACTGGTCAAAACCCAGAAAAGAAAATGTAAGTAGCCTAAAATATAAACAAAAAGACAAACCAGAAGGAAGAAAAGGTAGAGGGAGACATTTGGTACAGACACAGATAATCGTACAAAGATAGAGTTTATAAAAAAACAAAGGAAAGAGAGTTTTGATAAAGTAAATGTTGAAACAGAGATATAGAGAATTCAAAAAAGGTATCAAAATACAAATAAAATAACTAAGGAAAAGATATGGCTTATGGTGATTTGTAAAATATTTATCTAGAAAACTCAATTTAGTAAAATATAGATAAGAATTTAGTAAAAATAGATAAGAACCAATATGCAAAATCTGTCTATGTTTAAGTATTCAGTTGCCTCAAAAGAATAGGAAAATGATATTGATTTTATTTCATATCTTCACTATATTAATAGCATACTACTTAATTTTCTTCTTTGGATGGTTTTTGATAGATTACTTGACTTCCTGTTATAATATATGCTAAACAATTTGAAAGGGATTTAGAATCAATACATCAAAAACCACTTAGAAGACTCTTGTACTAACCAGACAAGCCACAAGATGGTTGTGGTATGCCAAAGTTGAGAGTAAAAAAATTGAAAGCTCTTAGACCATAAAATTTTTAGAATGTTTTTGACTTTTGATGGGGAAATGGCATAAGATCAAAATTCTCTTTACATCAGAGACAATCCTGAAAACAGAGAAAGTACATAAAGTATTCCACTCAAGTTTAGCCTGATAAACTAATGAATTATACAGCAGCATGGATAAATGATTAATAACAGGAACATGAATGAATCAAATAATTGTAATAACAAAATAGCCCACTCGACCTTCAGTAACGACTCAGAAATCTCACATCAGTAGAGTTTTCTAAATAATATCCAGGATGCTACATGATGGAAATTCCTTTACTTCAAATAAATGTCTTCTGCTTACATTGGTGAGGAGAATGATAGCTTAGTAACATTCCTATTGTTTTTAATTTTCATTTTTCTTTTATTTAAAATATATTATTTTCTCTTACAACACATCCTGATTATAGATTTTCTCCCTCTACTCCACCCCAGCCCTCCCACACCTTCCCCTTTTAGATCTTCTCCCTTTTGTCTCTCATTACACTATCTCCTAGGCTTCTAGAAGATAACAAGAAATGATAATAAAATAAAATATAATAAGATAAGGCAAAAGTCATAATCAAATTTGGACAGGACAAGCCAACAGAAGCAAAGGAGTCCAAAGAGCAGGTACAATAATCTGAGAGATACTTATTCTCTCATTCAGGAGTCCTATAAAAATGCCAAGATTAAAACTATATAGTATAAAATCAGATGACCTTACACAGATGTAGGCCTTGAGCTGTCTGCTGTAGTCTCTTCGAGCTCATATTCCTCTTGCTTTAGAGGACTTGTTCTCTTGATGTCCTTCAACCTCTCACATGTTTTGCCTCCTCTTCTGTAGGGTTTCCTGAGCTCTGGGGAGAGGATTTGATAGAGACATGTTTAGACCCTCTCTACATTTAATAATTGGCTGTGAGTCTCTTTATCTGTCCCCATCTGCTGCTGACGAAATCTTCTGTGATAATGACTGGATAAGTCAGTTATCTATGAGTATAGCTTATCATTAAGAGTCATTTTATTGATATATTTCCTTTGCTTTACACTTTGCCTCTGGGCAAGTTATTCTATGGTTTCTGTTTACTCATGTTGTATTGGATATGTGTTATATCTCTTTGAATCTGTCTTAGGTCAAAGTAGACATTGATTGGCTATTCATACAAATTCTGTGCCACCATTATGCTATCTTATGTTTCACATAGAAAAAAATCTTGGGCAATGGTGTTTTGTTTGGGTTGGTGTTTACATTTCATTTTTGGTCACCTATAGATTACCATTCAGCATCAAAGACACTAGGCTTGAAGACTCCTTATAGGCATCAACTTGATTTCTCCATGTTCAATGAGTCTTGTGGCTATTGTCTATTTTCCATGGCAATTGACCTCCTGCTGTCAGTTTGCAGAACAACCCATTGTCTTAAGATTGTTGGGGATTTAAAAGGGACCCTCTTGTAACTTTCTTATATGTTCTTTTTACATTTTAAGAGAACTGAATCTTCTCCTTTCCTACCAAGAGTGAATGATTTCCATAAAAATTACAAGGATGTAGAGGGCATAGAGGGATCTTACACTTGGGTATAGATAATAAAAGTGATTGTATGAATTTGTAAACTCATCTACATGGCATCCATTGCCAGACAAAAATGTAAAGAAAAGAAAAAAGAAAACAATATTTTTTGTCAGAATTAACAGGTTTGTTTTCTGAGGTGTTGGCTCTTAAGTACTTATGACATCTATGGAAGCATTTAAGGTGTAGCAGTAGACGTATGTGTCAGAAGATGTGTCGCTGTAGAATTATAATTCAGTCAGTTCAGCAGAGATCATCATACGAACAAAGAGCCAAATTTAAAGGTGGATCCAGGATAATCCTATATTAAGAAACAAATAAAGAAATGAATACAGAGAATGGAGTTTCTGGGAAAACAGAAGAGCTGATTCAAAGAGAATAATATTTCAAAACAAAACCTATTAAAAGGAGCATCTATTAGAAGGTGAAGAGACATGAATTAGTAAAGTGTGTTTATCAAGTTTAGAAAAATGAGTCCAGAAGACCCTCAAAACTAATGGAAGAAGTATGCTACATGTGTCTGCATTTATGTAGGCTCATGTATATGTGCAGATACATTCAGGCATATAGTGGCTTGAGACTGCTATGCAGTGTATTTGTCCATAGCTCCCCTGTTATATATGGAGGCAAGGTTTCTTATTTTGACATAGGGCTCTCTAATTCAGCTTGTCCAACTTGTTCTGAAACATATTCCTCATACTTGCCTAGCAAGTGATTTCTCTACGGAGCCATTTCCCACAGGCCAGCAGTTAACTTATATCTATACCACACTGAAATTGTCGATCATCACTAAATATATATAGTCTACAAGTAGTTTTAAGAGGATGTATGTTTTCAATAATATTCTTTCTCATTTAAGCACATTGGTTATAAAATCAGCTAGAATTGTCCTGAGTTCTACATGGGACCCAAATATAAGTACAACCCAACCAATCCTTGATCTATCTTCACTTAGCATAATAGTACCCTAGAACTTTCTTCAACCATCTTGTATGAATTCACAAATCAAAGAAATTAAATAAATGCAAAGAAAAACAGAAGTAATCACCAAATCACAGGAGTAGAAATATTGTTAGATTATATTTAAGGGAAAATTATGCTAGCACTTGGTGTATAGCACAACATCACAAAGCTATAATATGTAGCAAAGCTAAACAACATTAAATATTAAATATGTTGATATCTGGTCAAAGTGTCTAATTGCCCAATCAATTCAGATTTATATATGATAATAATCTTACTAAATATTAAATAATAAAATTATATCAAATTTAATTTAATAAAATATAACATTTGATTCTGAAAATGTATTTTTTTGAGATTCTCTGTTTATGGTTTTTGAGGCTGGATTTTATTTTGTAAATCAGGGTGGCATGGGACTCATACTCATCTTCCCCCATTAGCCTCTAAAGTCAAAACCAACAAACTTAGCTTTAAAACTATTTCCTAAAACTGAAAACAGAAAAAAAAAAAAAACTTCTAGCAAAACCTACAAAGACTGATTAATTCTCTTTCATTAACATTGCACAAATCCAGTGCATCATTTATTTCTTTTGATGAAGTTAGGTAATAGTCTAATCTTCATTACATATGCCGTCATAAGGATGTTGAAATAGTAATAAATAGTATTTAACATTCTACAGGAATCGGACAAGATAATGTATTGGATTTCAGGTCATGAGTATTGTCTTATCACCATCCGCTGACTTCTTTCTTCAACTGCTGTGGGAATCATTGTACCAGTGTTTAAATGGAAAGACATACTCAGATCACTGATCAGAAAATTACTAGAATTTGACACCTGACATCTAAAGCTTTCTAATACTGTAATGTTGATGTAAATATATTTACAGAGTTTCATTTTTACTTTAATTTTACATCTATTTATTTTCTTTTATGAGTAAGTAGGTGTGAAAGCACACATATGTGGAGCTCCCTAAGGAGTTCATAGCACAGCCTCCAAAAGTTGTTCTCTTTTTTTACCATGTCTATTCTACAGATCAAGATCAGACTGTCTGACTTGGCAACAAGTCCCCTGTACCTGCTGTGCTATCTTATCAGTCCAGGATTTTTCAATGTTTAGAATATTTTAACTATATTTACAGAATGAAAGCATGAACAAAGGTATAAATATGCTTAGGATTGTGAATAATACAATAAATCCATGCCATGGTTTCTAATTGGTAAAAACTTAAAAGAACTTTTGCTTTGGTTGTTTTTCTTGACCTTGCAAAGAGTCTGGGAATATGCATGGTCTCCCTGTTGGGGAAGAGTGACTATGTAGTTATAAATACATAAACATTGGCAGCAATCAGGTTGTTTTTCAGCCTCTGCCCAGCAAGCCACTTGAAGCATATTAGCAAACACTTCCCAGTGAAAAGATCTGGAATCCTCTGCCAGAATCTCATCTTCAGGGAAGGGAACAGCTGACAAGAAATCTCATCAAAACTGTTGTAAGGCTTACTACTAATTGGCAGCATTCAAAGATTCTATTTATATTCTGGCTTTGAGCCATTTTCATAAAAATGAAACATTGTGTAGGTCAGGTGATTGTATTGACAATATAACACACACACACACACATACACACACACACATACACACACACACACGCACAGACACACAGACACACATACACACCCCAAAAGAATATTTTGTACTTGAAGGAAGGGTTGGCCATCATTGATTTTCAGGCAGAACTCATTGATAAGGTGCTCATGGCTGCCTTTCCTTTTATTTTGTCTTCTCAGTCAAGTTGCTCACTGTTTTAGAAATATATACGCTGATTTTATTTATTTGTAAATTTCTGTCTGATGAAATTTTCTAGTATGCTCTACTTTATTACTGTTGATCAATATTTCAGTTAAATCTTCATATCTTATTCTACTATCTCCTAATATTATAGTTCTACTACATAGAAATACCTGTGTTTCCCCTAGGTTATTAAGGCAAAGCATGTTTTAGCCCTTCTGTTCTTTCATTAATTTTAAAATTGAGAAATTATATATATTAATATATATATGAATTTGAATATATAATATATATTAATATATATATGAATTTGAATATATATATATGGCATGAAACTTGGATACAAATAATCTATTCCCCCATTTTTGTCCTTGCAATGTCTTTTCTATTCATCTCCCACTTTTCCCTCTCATTATGACAAGCTCCCTATTCTTTTCCTTTTTTTTCAAAGACATTGATTCCTCTGTATACTCTGTAATATGGATGAATATAGGTACATCTATTATAACCTGGATTGCCTTTAACAAGCTGAGTAGAAGACTAAAACCTACCCTATCCTAAATAGCCACAAATTGGCAGCTGATGTGGGACTAAGTTGTTCAAGCTCGGACCTTTGTCGGTTTGTCTTGCACATACGTCATACTGATGTTTTTTCAAGAACATTAATTTAAGACTTGATACCTTGACTGTGTTAGAGGAGAATGTAGGGCATAGACTTCAAGTTACAAGATACAAAAAGATGTTCTGAACATGATTTTGATAATATAGGCCTTGAACTGATCATGGAGTTCCCAGTGGAATAGTTAGAGAGAAGACTGAAGGAGCTGAAAGGGTTTGCAGCCCCATGGGGAGAGCAAAAATACCACCAACCAGAGCTCCCAGGATCTAAACCACCAGCCTGGGAGCACATAGGGAGGGACCCATGACTCCAGCTGTATATGTAGGGAAAGATGGCCTTGTAGGTCAAAGGTGAGAGAGGAAGTCCTTGGTCTTGTGAAGCCTGGACACCCAGTGTGGAGGAATTTGTGGGTGCTGACGTGGGAGTGTGTAGCTGGGTAGAGGTACAACCTCATAGAAGCAGGAGGAGGGGGGATGGAATAGGGGGTTTCTGGGTAAGGGGGGAAATGGGTAAAAGGGGATAACATCTGAAATGTAAATACAATTCCCAATAAAAATATTAATTTCAAAAGAAGAGCGAAAGACCAATAATTCCCCAAGAAGTGACCTCATCAAAATAAAAGTTTACTATAAAGTAACAGATACCGTTATTCATGTAAAAGAAATCTCCACAATGAGAGAAACTTACCTTCAGTAGATAAAAAGAAAAAAAAAAGTAAGATTGTATTAAAATGACGTCATTTTGTACATTTCCCTTGCTCCCTCCAACCACTAATGTGTACCCTTGCTTGCTCGAATTCAAACTTTTGCCCTCTTTTTCTTTAATTGATGTTACACTATATGTTTCTAGTGCATGTGTATATTTGTGTATGCGTGTGTATGTTTATCCACACTCATATTATGTAGTGTTGGGTTACATGTATTCTATTTTGTTTCAAGTGTGTCAGGCCTTTGACCATGTCCCACGCTTGAAGTCTCTCCCTTTAGACCTGCTCCTGTTCCTTCCTCTCTTCTCCTAGTTTCTCTCAGCTTTCATTTAATTATTCATATGTTAATGCACATGGTTTTATACATCTATAACTAATTGTATTCTAAAATATTAAAATAATATTTACACAAATATATGGGGCATATTATGGTAATATTAACATGGGTAGTAATAAGATCAGAGTGACAAGCATTTCCAACTCAAAAATAGTTGTAAATACCAAGAACTTAGTGATATTTTGTGACTTTTGAATATATCAACTATTAAATGTTTTTCTTCCTTATGTCAAGATTAGCTAAACAACTGTGTTCCTACTATCCAATTCTCCATTGATGACTATAGCAGATAGTTCTTTAAGTTGACATGGTAGTATGTTTTATACACATTTAGAAATTTTAAATATTGTATCTAATTGTGTAAAGAAGAGAAAGTAGATATACAATTTCTAGCTTGACATAAGAAGTGACGTAGAAAGAAATAAAAAACTCATAGATTGCTTTACATGAAAAGTAACATACCATTTTGGAGTATGTCTTTTACAAAAAATATAGTATAACCTCTGATTTTATGGAATTTTACAGTTTCATTCCTGGTTTATATTTAGCATCAAACAAATTTCTTGTTAACCAACAATATTTTTATAGGATAACGATAAATTATTTACTTAATGATTAATTTCTGATTGTCATTAAATAATTTCTTTTGATTTTTTCTTGCTTATATACATAAAATCATGTTAATGAAAATATAAATAATATTTAGGGAAAGAGCTCAGGCTCAGACAGTTCATTGTTTTGTTAAGAAACCTAGGGGATCAATATATGTTCAGTATTCTTACAGTAAGTGCAGAATAGCCTATATGTAGCTGAAGGTTTTAGACATGAGTTTATGAAGATATTTATTATTTGAAACATTAAAATATCATAAATTGATAACTTGACATATATAAAAATAAAATATTTTGAAGATATTTTAAGGTCCAAACTCCAACTGAAGATAATAAATGTAAGTTTTCCTGAATATTTTCTGAATAAATAAATGGTATGGTTTTTGTAATATACTAGATTAAGTGGTACTAAACAGAAAACCAAATGATAAATGGTAGAATTCTTTTATTTTGTTATTATTATTATTATTATTATTATTATTTGATCCTTTTATACAGTCCAGTTGTTATCCCCCTCTGGTCTGCCCTCTGACTGTTCCTCATCCCATTCCTTCTCCTGCACTCTGACCCCACCAGACCTCCCCACTTCCTGGGGCCTCAAGTCTCTAGAGGGTTAGGTACAAGGCTTAGGTGAATCTTTTCTCACTGAGGCCAGATCAGGCAGAATTATTTAAGGAAAACAAAATGGATGTTTTCTTAAGAAGAACTGTATCTCATAACAAGCTGATTCCTGCCAATATGGTCAGGTGGCTGAGTGTGCTTTTTTTTTTTTTTTTTTTTGAATTAGATTTACTGGCATACTCTCTGTTGTAGCTCTGGGATAGCCGTGTATTCTCATTGTCGGTTATCTATTTGTAAAAACAAGGTTCTTTGCTTCCTCAAATTGTACATTAAAAATATCAGGCTGTACTTGTAAGCTGGAATTAAAATATAAGTCTACAGGGATGCAATAGAACATTGTTGAATTCAGACTCTGTGACTCCTTAATGTTTGACAGTGAAAATTTTAACAGCTTTTCTTTGTCTATATGCTTGTTTGCCACAATGGAAAAGTATGCTCCATTTAATCAATAACTTTTAACAATTACTACTTTTTAAAGCAATTACACATCAAAAATCATTTCTAATTTTTAAGTACATAGCATGAATAGTAATTATAAACATATATTCTAATAGTATATAAGTAAAAACATTTTATTTAAACCAATTACAATTATATGTTTACAATTAAACCAATTAATAAAACAGTGAGACAATCATGAAAGTTGTATTGTAAACTGAATTTAAAAAAATATTCCACTACCTATATGAATTTTTTTGATTAGCAAAAGAAAATAAATTGTTGTAGTATTATTGGTCTTTTATTCTGAGGATTTAACCTAGTTTACCATTGCAAAAATGATCTTAGAACTTATAATAGCTGTGCCTATGGTGTTAGGATTCCACTGCATTGTAGCTAACAAGTGCAATTGCTAACAGAGACTGGCAAGAGACAATATAAAATAATCATCACTTCCTGTAAGATACAATCTAGGTAGATGCTGAAGAAATGATTCCACTGGAAAGAAAAGTTATTGCACTTCTAGGAGACCCAACTTCATCACTCAGCACCCCAATCCTATGGCTGAGAATGAGGCTGTAAGTAAAGCTCCAAGAAATAACTTGCTCCTCTGGCTTCCTCAAGCACCACACATGGTATGATTCCCTTCTCCCTCTCTCTCCCTCTTTCCATCTCTCCCATCTCTCCCTCTCCCTGTCTGTCCCTGTCCCTCTCCCTTTCCCTGTGCCTCTCTCTCTTCCCCCCCTCTACTCCCCCTCCCCCTCTCTGTCTCTGTTTGTCTCTTGTCTGTCTGTCTCTCCCCCTCCCCCTTCTCTCCCCCTCCCCCTCCCCCTCTCTCCCCCTCCCCCTCCCCCTTCCCCTCTCCCTCTCTCTCTCCCTCTCCCTCTCCTTCACTGTGTCTCTCTCCCTCTCCCTCTCCCTCTCCCTCTCCCCTCCTCTCTCTCTCTCTCTCTCTCTCTCTCTCTCTCTCTCTCTCTCACACACACACACACAAACACACACACACACACACACACAAATAAAATCTTATCTGTAAAAAGGAAGGAAACTTGGTTGATATTTTAATATAGTGATGAACCTGAGCTCTTGACTGATTGTATCCCCTGCTTTGTTAATAGTAACTGTCACTACATAACAATGAGCAGCTGGATGTAAGCCAAGCATTGCAATCAGAGTAACCTCAGAACAATTCATAATATATTCTATGTTTTTCAGTTCTGTAATCACATATTGCCAAAACTGTATTATTTCTTTATTCTTTTGCCCCATGACTAAAATCTATAAAACTTTCATCTAGAATTTTGTATATTTTTATATGTACACTTGTTTATTTGTGTTATACATGCCATTTTATTTTTTGTTTGAGAATTTCAAGTATATGTTGAATGTGTTTTCATCAAGACAATTATGATGGGACTGGCTGGTTAAATTTATCATATATGTAAAATAAGCTCTATTATAATGGATATAGATAAAATAAAGCAAATTCCATGTTTCATGAGTCTTTTACTGATACTCAGCTTACTTGGTTGTTATGAGGCAAAGGATCCACTGAGTATGAAAACATCTAGATAATTTGACACCTTAGACCAAGTGGTCCTTTTATTCTCCAAGACAAATTTGAACTACTGAACTCTGGGTGATAGATATGAGCTGTTTTCCCTATACAAGACTTTCCTTAGGAGAAAATTGTAGTATGATGAAGAACCATTTATTTCAGGGCAACTGCCTAATTTATGAGGAATACAGTTCTCACTTTTGCTACATTGCAAGATTGTTTTGTCTGTTTGCTTATTCCTGACTCTGATTCACTCAGCAGATCTTGACAGTACAGGGAAGGAGTTTTATTAAGGACCTGGGCAATAAAGATTCAATAGAACTCTTGAGACATAATGATGTTTTTTTCTGTACGGGAGGATGTCTTCTTTCCTAGAGATCATGACCAGCTGGGAGGATGCTATTTGCAGTCTTTGCATTTTCTCCAAGGAAAGCATAAAGTACTGCGAAAGGCTGGTCAGTAAAGCTTTATTTCATCAGAATAAGCCTCTTACATTATTACAGTTTATTTCTTATCATGTTGCCTTTTAGACATACTTATAAATCCTATTGAATTTAAATAGACTTCCATAATATGTCAACATTCTGTGCACACAGTCCAGAGTAAAATATACCTTTACGTTAAAACACCAGTCTAAACTATGTGCCAATAACAAGAATATAGGAAAGAGCTCTTTGTTGAGATTCAGTGGCTTGAAAAATGATTCTGGAGCATAAGCATTCAGGCAGTGCAAATAAAGCCAAAGACTCAGTACTGCCCCCTTTACTTGTGTTAAACTAGAGATAAACAGAGAACCAGAGGGTTAGGAGCCTTCTGTTGGAATAAGGAATCTACTGTACTAAAGGATATTGTTGCTGTCTCTGTATTGTTTATATAGCTATGTTTGTTTTTTCAACCAGAGTTTTTAGTTTCCTTATATAAAGAAAATCAAGTAAAGTAAATTGAATAATTAGAATTCTACATTCAGTGTAAGACAAGCACTATGCATAGTTTGGGATTTATATGAAGGGAACAAAAAAAGATGGCATGGGTCAAGATGGCTAAGTCTGGATTAGGGAAAGGAGTATATCTATATATAACATTGACAGACATCTGATATATATGATATATTTAATCTGTTATATAACTATTTCTTGTAGAATACCAGTTTTTTTGTAAGTCTATATAAAAATCTGCTTTGAGATCTGAGGATAGTGTCTTCGGCTTTCTTTTTGCAGCTCTGTGTATCTTTCTGTAGTGGCATATGTTTATATCTGTGCAGCCTATAGTGCCATTGGTGATTGTACCTATTACTGTCCTTGTGTACATAGGCATCGGCCAGAATCTATATTAGTGCCAGGTCTGTGTGGCACCTCTTTCTGGAAGGATTCAGTCATATCTTAAATGTCTTTGAATCTTCGAAATACCTTCAGCATCCTTCCTGGTCTCCTGTAACCCTCTTCCTTTCCTAGTTGGAAGTTTGAGCCAAGTCAAAGAGTCACAGCTAGTTTTAGAAGCTGAATATGAATTGTTACCTCAAATATTCTAGAAAGAAAAGCATGTTTGCTAACATCCTACTGTGTTATGCATATTAGAGGACAGCTGTGGTTCTGTGTCCTCCATTTCCATCCCTGGTGTGTCTAGGTCCCTGCTGCATACAAGACTGGAAGGATGAACCAGAGTCTTGAAATGGATGGGGGCTGTAAGATTTTGATTCAACTGGGAGTGACTATTTGGTAGGTGGGGGTGGGAGGTTGCCTCTCTAGATGATTAAACAATTAAACACTTTATCTGGGATTAACAAAGGTTATATATGAGCCTTGGGGAGTGGGAAGACATTTTCATGGTGAATGTAAATTACTGGCTGGTGTTTAAAATACTGAAAATGACTCATTTGCATGTAGTCATTCCAGGATTCCCAAGTACTTGCTAGATGGGTTCTTATCTTGAAAGAGGGAGGTGAACATGTAGGATTGTCAAAGATTATGTGACCTTCCTCTCTGAAAGAAGGTGAGGGGATCAGGCTCCCCAGATAAGATCAGAGAAGGGGAATCTCTGCTGGGAAAAAGGAGTCCTCCATTTGGTGCTAAGCTTAGAGGTGCAATTTGGACATAGTAGGCTGCTACTTTATGTAGCAGTGTTTAGTCTAGTATAATCGACACTTGTATTCGCCCCTTCAGAGCATCGAGACAGTAAATTTTGATAGTATAAGCAATGGGATTTGCTTCTTTTATATAGGATTAGAAAACTAGTATAATGCAAAACAGTAAATATTGCCCCCAAATTTCAGGTTGATTCAAGAACAAATCAAATAAAATGCATATTTTAAAAAAATCTGTCAATATTCTCAAGTAGGGATTTGCTGTCACTGTTTTTAGACATTTGAATTTATTTAAAGAGGCTCACTATGATTTTAAATACTAAACCATATAACATCTTTTACAGGTGATGTTTTTGGTAAGCAAAAGAGTCTTATTATTTAAGTTAGTATATATTCTTTGTTTTCATTATTAGTATAAAACTGAATGGTTGATTAAATATTAGAACATAAAGTTCTTATCTTTTGCCATTTATTATTCCTCTCCATGCCCTTATAATTCTTTTCTTTCTTCCTCATTTTGACTGAATTTGAGTTTATGCATTGTGAAGTTCTGATTAAACACATTAGAAATAAATTTAGAATTATGATTCATTTGTTGGTTATAAATGTCACCATAAAAATATTTCCCTATCAAATTAGTTTAAAAATGTGGACTAGCTAAATCAGAATACTGTGAATAATGGAGCAATAAAAATTCATGTACCTGAGGTAATTAGCTGGAAGACACACAGAGCTTCAGTAGAAATGGAAAATTGTGTGTTACAAGAAGAACCAATGACTTCTCTGCTACAATGGAGCTCCGATTATTATTATTATTAATTATTATTATTATTATTGCAAATAATACTTTTGAGGTCTCACTGATAGGAGATAAATAATAAAGTACATAAGTCATAACTTAAACTTAGAAGCTTAATATCTGTTTAGACACTGAAACACTCAGCCGCAAGATGCATTCCCTTTTCTTAGGTATATCCCAGATAGTGTATGGCTTAAAGTACATAAATCCTAACAGAAACCAAGATGCTTGACACAAGTGTAAATGTTCACACACTTTGCCACAGATGCATTAACTTCTTATAGGTGTACCCCAGATGTTATACTGCTATGTTCACAATATTGACAGATGCTTGGCTTTGGGAGATATTGCTGAATACTTACAGAATGCACTTTTGCCAATTTACAATTCTAAGAGCTGTGTTAACAACTTCAGTTTGTTCATTTTCTAATGTTTGATATTTCGTTATTCATAAGACCTTTATAGCCCTATACTTAGCCACTTAATCCATGTTGAGCATACATATATTCAAATGCTTATTTGGATTTGACAATTTTCTTTTGTAAAATTATCTATTTGTATCCTTTTAGACACATTTTATGTGTATTGCATTTCTTTTGTAATATTTTTCATGAGAACCATGTTAAAATCTCTTCTCTTCCCTCCAAATAGCAAGAAGGCATATCTGCTGGCCAGGAGCTTATTTTCTTTACCTGAATGGAAATCATGAGTAGGCCGAAATCTCTTTTAGTGTTTCACTTCTGCCTCCTTCTCACCTTTCAATGTTTTCTAAACCTGATGGCTATCAGCAGAGAGCAGATCCAGCAGAACCTGACAGAATGTCTACTCTCAGAGTCCTTGTCTACAACTCTTTGGCATTAAGATCAGCCAGTGGTTCAGCTCTCAACCTAGGATATAAAATAAGTAGACCTAACAACTTGATGGTTCTTGGGAGTATATTTGGTGACCAGAACCTATAGGTTCTCTTCTTTGTCAAGTACCTCAACAATCAGAGAGATGAACTCTTCCACAATTTAGTGATCATGGTCAGGGCAACTCAGTACCTCTTCATGTTCCTGGAGTCAGAAGTGAGACACCAAACCACCCCTTTTCTGGGATTGAGCCCTGAGGACAGCCAGAGACCATTCGCTTATTACCTGAAGGCTTCTGGGTAGTAGAAATGTTCCTCACTGGGTGAGTGGTCCATCTCCTGATCTTCCACTGTCAAGCAGGAACTTTTTATACTCAGTAGTCTTTGTTTATACTCAGAAAAAGAAGTCTCATGTCCTAAAGTAGGAGGCTAGGAGGAAGTCCTCATGTTTCTGAGCTCAGCCTCAGAGGTTAGAGATTGGGAGGTATCTGTTTCTGTGGATCAGGTGGTATCAGGTTTACAGTGATCAGGATATTGTGTTTCTGTATTTGGTTAGTTGCTGAGTTTGTCTTAGTTGTAGACCACCAGGACTACTGTTCTTTGCAGCTGCATTCTCTGACCCATCTCTTTCCTCCTATCTGCAATCCACATTACAGTAAATAGGTGAGAAAAGACACTTCCAGAGAAGAAATTACAGAGTCTACTGTTAGAACACTGGCTTAGGAGTAGGTCAAAAAAACGCTTCCCAAACAATTCACAGAACTCATCTGATCAACCTGTTCATACACCAAAGAGGCTCTGTTTTGACCAATCACAGCTATTTTGTTTGCATCAGTCATCATTTTACCAATTAGCACCCTATTACAGAAGTTTAATTACCAGGGAAAATGCTATTTTCTGTCCAAGATATTAATGATTCATCTGCATTTATGGTTGAAAAGTCTGGTACAAGCTGTTTTGAACAGTCCAGATTGAGGCTTTTTTATAAGGATCCAGGATAGTGGACAACAGTGTTGGAAGATTATGTTCAGTCTTCTACTAATGTTTAAAATGTCTAGTCCTATCTTAATAGTGGCTTCACTGTCAATTTAACTCATAGTTTCATTGTTGAAAGAAACCTGGATGCTTGGAATACTAGATTCAATAACGGAATATTAGGGATGAGAATTGCCATGATATTGTTGTTTATTTACAGAAAAACTAATAAAAGGAACATAAAAAATCAGACTTCAAGAGCTTATCATTGTCACCAACATCAATTTAGATTTGTTACTTTTATACTTTTTAAGCAATGTTTTATTTTTCTGCCCAGTGTTCAGGGAAAAGGAGGTTTCATTCTGTTACAGAAAGCTCAAATGTTGTATTTCAAAGTATTTCAGAACACACTTACAAGAAAGTACAATTTAAAGTCTTTAAATGGCAAGATAACACTTGAAATATCACTACTCCAATAAAACATTCATAAGTATAGAAGGCCACGTTTTTTACAATGAATACGTGACATGTGCACATAATTATAGCAGTAAAATGTATCATTATTTTTTTAATGACAAAAATAAATACGACTTTTTCTTTGGTTTATTTTGAGTAGATTCCCCCAAATCATGCTTGATTGTTAGGTTTTTCATCTCAAGACATGCCCTCTATTGCTGTGATTGCCTGGTATTCTCCAGACCAAGTTAGAGTTCTGTTTCTTATATGTGCAAGGCTATTTTCAAGTATCTTAGTTGTGTAGGTAGAAAGAAAGAAAATAGTCAGAAGAAAGATTGGACATAAATGAAGGAATGGGAGTGGTGCTGGGAGTCTCCTGTCCTTGGTGCTGTCACTCGAGGCTCAGTGCACAATGCAGGTAGCATGTTTGCAGCAGCAGCAGAGTCACCTCGGCGGGCGGTCCAGCCCCTGTGGTGGTGCAGCCACTTCACCTGCTCCACTCTTCCTTCCTTCGCTTGCACCATGGCTGATCAGCTGACTGAAGAAGAGACTGCTGAATTCACAGAAGCTTTCTCCCTATTCGATAAAGATGTTGATGGCACCATCACAACAAAGGAACTGGGGACCGTCATGTGGTCACTGGGTCAGAACCCAACAGAAGCTGAACTGCAGGATATGATCAACGAAGTGGATGCAGATGGGTATGGCACCATTGACTTTCCAGAGTTCTTCACTATGATGGCTAGAAAAACGAAAGACACAAGAGCGAAGAAGAAATCCTTGAGGCATTACGAGTCTTTGACAAGGATGGAAATGGTTACATCGTGGTGCAGAACTGCACCACGTCATGACAAACTTAGGAGAAAAGCTAACCGATGAAGAAATAGATGAAATGATCAGAGAAGCAGATGTTGGTGAGTACGGACAAGTCAACTATAAAGAAATCGTACAGATCATGACTGCAAAATGAAGACCTACTTTCAACTACTTTTCCCCCTCTAGAAGAATCAAATTGAAATCTTTTACTTTCCTCTTAGGAAAAAAAGAAGAAGAAAAAAAGCAAAAAGTTCATTTCTTCATTCTGTTTGTATCTAGCAAAACTGAATGTCAAAAGTACGTTCTGTTCACACACAAGATCTGCATGTATTGGTTGGCTGTCCTGCTGCCTAAAGATCAAGCCCCCTACATCAGTTTTACAGTATAAATACTCATACTACCTTATAAGGAAGCACTTAGTGGCCTCCTTAAAGTTCCATTTGCTAATGATTAATACTATGTTTGGGCTAGTCGTTTTGGAGCAGTTTCTCATGCTTGCAGCTTGATGAGTGAGCACAGTCAGGCCTTTGTATTAACCCCCCCCCCAAAAAAAAACCAGAAACAAAATTCAAAATCTCAAATGGCTTCGAGTTCAATCTGTTGAGATAAATTATCAGCAGCCAGTTTACTGCAAGCAAACATTTAAAAGTGGTTTACCTCAAGACAATGTGCAGAAAATGGGTAAAGACTAAACTCTGAGACACAGCCCTAGAAGAAGGACAGTCCTTTCAAGTGCCCCAATCCCAGGGTGACAGTGAGACCCTGGTGGTGAACCCTAGTACACATCGGAGTGACATGGACAGCAAGGCTGTAGGCAAATCACACGCATTTTATTAAGAAATGTTTACTAAGGGAGCATCTTTGAACTCTCTGTTTTATAACGTTGTGAACCGTGACTAGGAGCCCACAGAGTAGGCTGTGTCTGTGGACTTGAGCACACCATTAACATTGCTGTTCAGGAAATTATAATTTACATCCATTCTAAGTTGTAAATGCTAGTCTTTTATTTTTACCAATAAAAAGGTCATTGATGAAAGAAAGAAAGAAAGAAAGAAAGAAAGAAAGAAAGAAAGAAAGAAAGAAAGGAAGGAAGAAAGAGAGAGAGGGAGAGAGAGAGAAAGAGAGAGAGAAAGAAAAGGAAGGAAGGAAGGAAGGAAGGAAGGAAGGAAGGAAGGAAGGAAGGAAGGAAGGAAGGGAGGAAGAGAGAAACAAAGAAACAAAGAAAGGGATAGATCTATACTACAAATCTTCAACCTAATATGTTTATAAAAGAAAAATTCTAGGACAGTGTACTTCTTGAAAAATGAAAAAAATTACAGAGGCAAAAAAGATCTATTTGGTTGGAGAAACATGGGTAGTTTATTGCATCAGAGTGTCAGTAGAATGCAATGAAGAGAATATAAAGGAAACGGCAACAGTAAACGTGGAATCCTGCACCATGCTGTGTACATCTTAGTATTTTGAGAGGATGTGTCAGTCAATACATTGCTATTAGTGTAATAGTTCAGATTATACACTATCTCAAGGTGAGGAGAAAGTTGCTCTCCTCTAGGAATCAGCTTCGGGAATCATCAGTCAAAGCATGGAGACTAAACATGCATCTCTATGTTAAAATTCACAAATAGTAAGGAGTGGTTATTGAGATAAAGACAAGGGGCAGAATTAGTTTGATTAAAGGTATCTTGGTAAATAGAGAAAAAGAAAATTTGGGAAATCATGGGAAGGTGAGTTAAAATATAACATTTAAAAAGAGCTTCCCACTAGAAAATTAAATTTAATCTCTTTTCATTGTAAAATTGTAACTAAGAGCTTGAAAGGTATCTGAGAAAAATAAGTGTTTAGAGGTGTGTTAGAATGATGATCTTTCAAGACATGAGGATAAATAATGATGTTCAGACAGGACTTATTCGTGTATGTACATGTTTAATACACAATAATAGTACCATATAGGAAAAAAGGATGTTGAAGGCAAAGCAAGAGCTGAATGATGTACCAAACAAAGCAAGACAAATGCTTTGCTAGATTGGATCTCTCTGTATCATATAGCTACACACTGGCCATGACAGAGACTTTGTTTTATTAAAAGGTACTGCAGGAATCTAAACAAGAGACATGAGGCAGAAGGCTTCAGTTATGATCTAATTTGCATTTTAAATCATTACTCTGGCTCAGGTGGCGTGGCAAAACTTGAGAGTAATCTGTCATCCTACAGGTGAGCAACTATATAAAGATAGTATTGCTTTATCTCAGATAAAGGATGGCAGTGGATGCAAAGGGCTTCGTGTTATGCATGATGTGAATTTCAAAGTAAATTAGAAGAGAGCTAACTGGGCTTGCTGAGAGAAATGTTACAGCACATGGGGTGGGGGAAAAACATAAATCAACACTGAATTCTAAGCTTTGATCTTCTTTGATCTGAGCTCCTACATAACTGACAGTTGAACTGTGAGCCTTCAGAAAAGCAAAGATGTTTAGAAGGGGATAAAGACATTAGATTTGAAATTCCTGTTTTTCTTCTAAGTGATATGTTGAAAGGATAGTTGACAAAGATAATGAAAAGCTCAAGGCTGAAGAGACTAATTAAGACCTACATTCAGGGTTACTTCAAACTGTGGGTTCAGTCAAGGTGATTCAGAATACTTGTGTGTAGAGATGAGAGTAGCCATGCGGGACTCTGATGAAAGAATGATGATTTTTAAGACAAAGTGAAAATATGTGGAAGACGCTACAGACACACTTTACTTATGAGCACCTCTAAACAGAACACCAATGGTTTTCTGCCAAATATGCCCGCCTGCAGTTTGTGTTTGATGAAAACCTATCTGCTGAATGTCTGCATGTACATAGGAAGCAACAATGTTATAATGTTTAGCATTTCTTTATAAAATCTTTTAGATTTGTTTCTTCTCCTGTTTGCAGTGCATACTTTCTTGGATCCTTGTCATTGTCTGTTCAATATGATTGAAATTTATTTTCAGTGTTTCTACAGCTAGATGATTGTAAGTGATTTCCAGGTGGTTTAGGTTTATTTCTGATTAATTTGTTATCTGACTCCTCTGGAATAGTTTTTTTCTTTTTCTTTTTTACTTTACAACAGCTCACTTACTTATTCCATATAAACATAAACTGTTTATATGTTTATATGAAAAATACTTGTACATTATAAGCAATTGTTCTGATTAAATATAAATGAATTTTCCTCATTTGTATTTGGGAAATTCTGTGATTATATATCATCTGAATCATAAAAAATATAGTATACAATGTAAAAATTAAATCTAAGTAAGTATAACGTTAATTGTACAACTTAGTTTATTTAAGTGCTAACATTAAAATGACTATAAGGATCATTTTTCAACAATAATTTTCAGTGAGACTCCAGATATATTTTCAGATATATTATCTAGATTCAGTGGTCATGTCTAAACACAGGGACATGCAATCAATATTAAATGGACTCAATAAGTAGAAAGGGCATGCTTATACATATATATATACATATATATATATATGTATATGTATATGTATATGTATATGTATATGTATATGTATATGTATATGTACATTTATATTATATACATATATGTATATAATAAATATGTACAAATATGTATGATAAATGTATAAATATGTACAATATATACACATATACAAATGTAATAATGATAATTATTGAAGAGGCCATAAGTTTAAGTGGGTGCATAGGAAGATTTATAAGAAGGAAAAGGAGAAGTGAAAATAATATAAACACATCATATATATATATATATATATATATATATATATATATATTAATACGGATATAAAAGTAAATAGAAAGGAATGAACTAAAAGGGAAAGGTTAAAATGCTAATCTGAAATACAGCTGCTCAAAATACTGTTCAAACAAGTCAACAGCTAGTGCCTTCAGCTAAAAAGCAGTTTGGTAGACCATTTTCAAATGTATTTCACTGATAAATATAGATTATGAAGAAGTCCAGAAGGACGTTCTCCTCTAGAAATATCACATACATTCATCTTCATAAACCCCCTATGTGGATGAGTATAGTGCATGATATTGTGTATTAATCATATGATATTCTGATTACCTCACAGTCACAGTGAAGATCATTTGCATAATGAACTAATATCTTGACTTAGTCTTTCTTTATTCCCATTGTGACTCCATTACAATCTTGAGTCTGAATTTCTGCTGTATTCATTCATTATTTTGCCAATATTTCACATAAACATTTTTCTCCCTCACATGTTCCCTAAGAATATTATTTCTATTCATTGCACCCCATACCAATTCTTAGGCAAGGTCTTAAAAATGCACTCTGAATTTAGACTGTACCTAGTTTCACTGTTGTCTCTGTATGTGGTACTTATTTGTAGAATTCTAATTCTTCAGTGTTAATGGGGGAGTATTTAAGTGATAGAAATCAGGATTAGAAATTGGTAAGAGTTATTCCTCTATTACCATTGCTTTGTACACAGACGTATTAAAACCAAAATATATACGATGTACAATGCACATATTTTATTTTGCATTATTCAGTAGATCTTAAACATTTACACTGTTATTTATCTATCATTCTGTCTTATTTTAACAAATTTCCAAATGAACTCTGTGTTCTTTAAACACAGTGCCCTATTTTTACTTCTTTAACACAGAGTCTCATTAGCACCCCCTGACCTTGAATTTCCCATACAGTTGAAAACAACTTTGAATTCCTGATCCTATAGCCTGGATTTGATAGAATATTATTATATCACACTTCACTATCTGATATTTTAAACAGAATCAAATAAAATATGATAGGACATAGTGATGTGGGTCTGTGAGGAGAGAAGGAATTTTGCAATAATAGATATCATATTCAGGGATTGATGAGAAAATAATATTTAACATATCAGCCCTCTTATTCCTCCAATAAAAATAGTTGCCATGAGGTATAAATATTTCCATATTTTTTCAGCCTAATAACCCTATGCTAGTTCTGCCTGTAAATTTCCATGCACTGTTGGATAAGTATCTGCCATGTCCTTTCTTAGTAACTTCTGATGTTGATGTTGTACATGTGTCTTTGTGATGAGTAGCATACAGAGTAATGCCTCATTATGACAGGTCCTCCTGTGGATAGGACTTACAAGATGAAAGAGTTTAACAGGCTGTAATTCCCCTGATAAGATAGCACAGCGCATACTGAGCTATATATCTCTTCTTCCAACTTGTAAATGCCTGCAGCAATTAGAATCTCTTTCTAATTATTTCCCTAGAAATGTATTTACATGAAGAAAGTGACCATGGGAATAAAGAATTTGTAAGCTGTCTGGAGTCATCTTGTAAAGGCTAAGTCAAGCAGGTGGCCTTCCTGGATGTAGCCCACTGTCTTTGCATGGCTTATGATGGGTGAGCTCTGAGTGACAAGGTTCCCAGAGACTTCATCTCAGGAGTGCTTCTTGCAGCTGATTTGCCTATTCCTATCACTATCTCAGAATCTAATGAATCCTAGCATTAGTCTACCCTACTGGGCAGATTTTCTGAAGATCGACATAAAGATGAACTTTCACAAGTTAATGCTGTTTAAATGAATTAATGCTTTATAGAATTATTTTTTGATTCAAATAGTTTAAGGTGGAAAGTTTTACAAGACAGTTTCAGCTGTTCTTCCAAAAAGAGATAACAAAGTTAGAATCAAGAATTGAATGTGCCCACTTCTCAGAGAATAGTTGATTAAGGCTCCATAATAAGAAATACAATAAGCTTGGGACAAATGTGATCAGGAAAAAACATTCCTTCTAGGTCCTATCCAAGGAGGAAGCCACAGGTGTGGACTATGGTAAGGAAGGCAAGCCCATGTGAAACTGTTGCTTTGAACTTATAATGAGCACATAGAATGAAGCACTGCCTTGAATTTAATACCAACATCCTTCTGTAGTTCCCATTTTATGTAAACTTTTTTTATGTATGAGGTAAATTTAAAGAGCTTTTGTCTAAGAAATTGTAAAAATGCCAGAGAAAAGAAATAAAGTATTTGGCTTGGGGGTGGGGCTCTTCCCCATCCATCCATCCTTCCAAATATTTATGTATATGACCCTATGTGTCTGTTTATCTTTATATAGGTGTCTAAGTATAAGTGTAAATATGCATGAATATTAGTGGAGTAGATAAGACAGGTGGTCATGGAAAACATTGTG
This sequence comes from Grammomys surdaster, assembly GCF_004785775.1. NCBI lineage: Eukaryota > Metazoa > Chordata > Mammalia > Rodentia > Muridae > Grammomys > Grammomys surdaster. Next base: position 14,944,023 of record NW_021604622.1, read on the forward strand.
TGTGTGTGTGTGTGTGTGTGTATGAGTTTAATTAAGGCTGTTCATATTGCCTGTGTAAAGATGTAAATTCTTTTTTCTCTGGCTCAAAAAGTGTTAATCTGTCCAGGGATAATTTCCTGGATAAGAGAGACAGGAACTCTAACAATTAATTCTTTACTTAATTCCCTGCTACTGGAAGCAGGAATTAATTACCAAATATATATTTGTCTAGCTATACATATATACACTTAAGAGTCAACAGAGCTCAGAGTTTATCGCTGGGCATTCTTTCCAGCCTCAGACAATTAAGTTTTGTTCCACCAGTAGTTTTGACCCAGTGTACTTTCTGGCACTAAGCCCCACCTGACATCAGTGATGAGTGCTGTTCCCCTATTCCTTGCCTTCCCTGGGAAACACTATGATGCCCAGAAGGTCACTGGCAGTAAGATCTTGGGCCTGGTGATACCCTGTAAGTGTGGTGAATTATAGCACATCTAATATTTCCAAATGGGGCTTTGTTACTTGATTTTATGATAACATGAACTATGCCTTCAAACAATAACTACATCTGTGGAGATAGTTTAAGTGAAGAGATTTACTTCTCTAAGGCTGAAAGGTGAAACAAACTGGGGAGACAAACTGCACCTTGGAAATTACCTGTATGCATTTTCATAAAGATTTTTCAATCTCATTCTTTTGTTATAACCATCAACAAACCTGATTGATGGATTAATTACTTTCTGTTATTTGTGTATAATATTCAGATAGGCACATCATCAATGTATTTTTAATTTAAATTTTTCATTCATATAGTTAGCTGCATTTCACATATATTTTATGATTTATGTATATATACACCAAACTTTCCATATATCTGTTAAATAAATTTTTGAATATTTACCCTCAAATATATGAAATAACATTACCTAAATGAACATATATATGTGTATATATATACACACACACACACATACACACACACACACACACACACACACACACATATATATATATATATATCACAATATATTATCAATATATCTATGATTTTATATATTAAAATACTGCTACCATATTGTCTTAGACCTATACCTGCTGAATAATTCAAATTATGTAAGAGAGGATAACTGAATATTCTTCTATGGATTTACTTCAGCATTACTAGATCATTGTAAAACAGTGTTTTAGAAAACAAATGTATCAAGTATGTACCCTAAGTATTGCATTAGAATTACAGCAGTCTTTATAGGTTGGCAACATCATATTATTTTCAAATCACATGACATTTCTTGTTTAAGAAAACTTATCACATTATGCAGTCAGATGTCAACCGATGCTTTGTGATGTAAGAAACCTTTGAAACTTAATTTGTATAATGGCAATCTGACACTTTGGAAACAAAAATTTCCAGCTATACAGTTCATATCATTCTTCTTCCAATCTTCATTTTTGTTCATCTTAAGCTATTATGGAAAAAAGCTGTGAATTTTTTTTTTGCTATCCCAATCTCACAAGTGTGCTAACATAATGCATGAAAAGAAAATAGGCACTGGATAAAGAAAATGTGCATCTATATCAAAGATTTGACAGCCTTAGGCAAGTCACCCAACCTTTCATTAACTCAGCCAGCATAGGAGATGGAAAGAAAGGGAAAAGAACACTACCTATTAATAATAATGCTCAGAGTGAGTGTGAACAGCCACGTTCTCAAGCATTGCAAACTGCCTCATATATTTCAATAAAACAGCATAGGTTATTTTTACTCTTGGAACTTCATATATAAGACCTTATTCATCATTTTATTCACACATAGATAAAAGCATCACATATGGGCATATGTAAAAAATGCATAGTTTCCATATATATTGATTTCTAAGGTAGATCTTTTTATACACTGTAAAAAAATAGCTTCATAGTTGTGGCCCTCGAGACTTAGACTGTTATATGCTAGGATCACAGGTGTGCTGTTATACCTGGCCTCATACAGTTTTTGAAATCACATCTCTCCTTCTTCTTTATACACATTATTAAAGATTTTTGTTTAATTTTAAGAATTTCATAAATTTATTTACAATATATTGATCTTATTCATCACTACGTCTTCATCCTCCACTCCCCCTCAATCTCTCCTGAATTCTTCACACAATTCCTTAGTTTTATCATTTTGATTCTTTCAATTTGAAAAGAAATTTATTTAGTTCAATACATAAAGAAAACTCTATGTACTTATGAGGTACAATGTACAGTTTTGACACACATATATAGTGTGATATTTATATCAAGTAAATGTATTTATCTTCTAGGAAGTTAATTTTCCCTATAAAAATTTTATTATATTTGTATATATATATAGTATGATTGAATCTAGTTTGTGCTGCTCATATAATCATGGGTTTGTGACCATTCACTGGAGAATAGTAGACCTACTAGAGTCTACATTCTTTAGGAAAATTAGTTCTCCCATCCTAAAAAATATAAATCATCAGTAGCTCCTCCTCATCTAGGTGTGGGGCTCATTAACCCCTCTCTCTCCAAGATGGAGGTTGATCTTATGCATGCTTTATGTATGCTAACCCACCTGCTGATAGTTCCTGAGTACAGAACTGTTCTCATGGGCAGAAGACACTGTATTCCACCTGTTTTGCCAACGTCTGACTGTCCGTTTTCAACTCTTCTTCATAAATGATCCCTGAACCTCATTTGATATGCTTGTGTTATGAATGTTCTGTTTGTGTGTGAAATCTCTGCGGAACATTCTTTGCACGTTGATTAGTTGTGAGCTTCTGTGTTATCTATGGTTCATTCCACCAAGATACTTCTCTGATGAAGTCTGGGAGATACACTGACCTATAACTATGGAGGCATGAAGTTAGAGAGCAGCTTATTCTGTTTCCATTCAGCAAAATGCAAGTATAGATTTACCCCTGTGCTATATGAGCCCTAAACATGGGCTCATTCCCAGACTTATGACATGAAACATATATATCCTCGTCTGGAGCATACCTTAAATCTAATAAAAGGTAGGTGATTATCTTCCTAACTTCTAGCCTCTGTTGCTCTTAATGTATCTTGCTTTGTTAATTGCTATTGTAGTTCACAGGGTACATAGCTACATAAAACCATTAATTAATTTTCTCCTCAGTATCCTGCATTAAAACTTTGGATCTCTGGAACCTAATCTGTAGGGTGGAAGGTTCCTGAATAATATCGACTTGATTTCTCTAACTACTGTTATTAAACTTCATTGAGTCTTCCAGTAGTGTCTCAACATATACTTCTGGTAGACAACCAAAGGGACTGTCTAAAACCTCTATTGTTCTGGAGGAATATTATTTTTGGAAAAAATTTAATGACATTATAATGGTTCCTTTATTATTATATAAATAAAGGCCACATATTTAACATGACTCTGGTAAAACAGTAGATAACAATTATATCAATAAATGACTCCTTAAGATGCAACTACATATGAATGGATTGAATATTTTATTTAGAACAAACTGCATATTTTTCCTTTTGTTTTGTTGGAGAAACAAAAATCTTACTTCGAGATTTCTGTCAAATTTACCACATGTAAAACTCGTAGGGAAGAGCTCGAAATGCATGTTGGTGAGTAACCTAGGAATACCCATGTTTTATTTCAGTTCAACAGATAAACTCAAGAGAATTCAAATTCAGTTGTAGGCACTGGAATATAGTGGACATTGTTGGAATTGAGATTTTTGAATTTTCCAGACCAATCATCTGCCAGCAAATGATTGACAAACAAACATAAGAAAGGTTATCACATTCTAATCTTTGGTGTGCATTGTTTAGTGGTCTGTAGAATTATTTTTCAAATATCAGGAAAGGGAAAGCTGGTAAATTTCAGTTGCAGTGATCCTGAATGCTAACTGAGGAAATGTGTGTGAGACAGACAGTGATGTTGATATCAGTTCTCAACTAACAGGAACACTGAACAAGTAAGTTCTTTGGTGAGAACAAGAAAATATGTCAGCATATCTCAAAGTTGATTCATTTTCTTATTAAAAATAGCAGGTAAAGTGAGAATCTTAAACAATTCCAAATCTTAATATAGTAATCATAATTTCATATTATATTACTAACAATTCATAAACAATAAAATATTTAAAACTGATAAAAGACTTTGAGAGATGTCAAACAATCAGATATCATACTGTGATTAAATCATTACAAGTCTATTTAAAGTATGAATCTACATAAAGAGATATAAAATATTATATATGTATATCCTATATTTGATTACATTAAACAGATAATGTGATATAATTAAACCAAAGTATATTTAAGAATAAACAATCTTAAATACATTGCAATATGATATATTTACATATATGTACACACACACACACACACACACACATATATATATATATATATATATATACACAAATCAGAAACAAAGCTACATGTGTGTATTCATATATTACTCTCTCTATATGATCATATTATAATATTATAGGAATATAAATAAAGATATTTCATAGAGTATTTGATAGAATATTTTTCAGGGTTAAAATAAATTACCACTAGAATAGAAAATGATATACACAATAGCATATATGGTGGTAGTATGTTTGCAGCACCTATAATTTTTTTGATGAACCCTTTAAGAGTAATTAAGGTCAAGTAATATCCAATGAATGGATCTCTAATTCTACAGAATTAATATCTTCATAAAAGTATAGACAATCTCTCTGTTATCATTTGTAACACATACATTCATGCATTTATATTTACATATATACATACACACACACACACATCACAAACGCATCAATAAAAATGGGAAAGGGAGATAAATGTATTTGGAAAAATATCTCTGTCTAGAGCTAGACCATACTAACAATTGTCATCTTAGACATTCACTTTTCAAAACCATGAATAACATTTATTTCAAGACCATGGAAAACAACTTTCTATAGTTTAAGTAACCCAATGACATTACCAGCTATTCAGTATAGAGCCAACTTGCAATAGTTTCATAGTAGAACATATTATAAACTTTAAACATGAATAGCAGATTATATTATAAAATTATGCCCACATGAAATTGTCAAGAGATAAAACTATTTTTCTCCACATTTAGCTGCCAAGTAAACAAAGATAGAGTAAGATAAGTCACTTCCCTAAATTTACTTTCACATCAGTATATGGGTGACACACAGTGTTAACTTCTAGTGTTTAGTTTAGAAATATATCTTCGGATGACCTTCCATACTTACGTAAATGAAATTTTAGAATTTTTCATTATATAAAGCTAACGTTCCTGAAATACTTTGTTTATTTAAAAACATTGAAGCTATCACTTAGTTTAATTAAAAGGAAAACATTCAGTGCATTTTATGGGTAATGTAAGTAAATAACTTTCATTACTTCTCTTAGTTGACCAACTATTTGAATTAGTAAGTGAAATGTGCGAATAGGTTTTAAAGTTCAGTCTCTTGAAGATTAATATAAACAGTACTTGGCTGTGAATGTTTTGGTAATTGCCTGAGTATTCCTCTGAAAACAAATGAGAGTAAAACTCTATTTCTTAATTTTATTGTCACATAAAGCCATCTAACCAGAAATTAAAACACTTGGAAAATCTTGCATTCTTCTCACTAATTTGTTTTGTGATTTAAGCCCCTTGTTGTATTTTATTGGTTTTGTTTCTTGTGTTTCTTTTTTGATCTGTAATATATAATTTTATTCAAGCCAACATGCTGTAAATTAGAGAATAGCACCTATACTGTGTGTTTTACTAATTTTTTTAGACACACTTATGTTTGTATAACAAATAGAAAATTTTCATTTTCCCCAGATGGAACAAAGTAAGGCAGAAAGGAGTATTGGGGTCACTTACTTTCATGGGTGCTCATTTCCAACACATAGTTATGATTCTGAACTTTCCTCATTCTACACTAACCCAATCCATGTTCAAATGTTAATCTACCACTTATCTCTCACAGCCTAGGAAATAATGTCAAGAATGATATATTTCAAGTAGTTCTATTTCCATGTATTCTCTGCTCTGAAAGAAGGAACAAGAACGTGTGTTTGTTAATTTAGCTCTCAGAAGATAAGCTTTTGTTTTGTTAAAAAAAATAAAACAGGAGCTTTTGTGATTGAAGGAAGAGGTTTGATTGCTCCATTTTATTTTACAGCCTTGTGGATGCACTTTAAAAAAATCTCGAAATTTTTAACTTTTCAGTTTTAAATTCTTCTAGCAGAATTTAGCTCTTACTTTTCTGTTTACATTATTTGAATTGTCCAGTAAGTTATAAGCAGGATGTTGCCAACATTATTGCATTGAGCAAAACTTTGTGCTTTTGAAAATGTATATTAGTGCTCAAAAGGTGTCTTATGGGAAAGCCTAGGTCGATTCAATGTGTTTCTGTTTTCTGTTTGCACTAGCCATTTTACTAGTTCATTGAATGATGATGCTTTCAATGAAAGGAAATGTTGTTTTGAATCAATGATAGTTAGAGCACAACAGTTTCTAGAGCTCAATTTGAAACTATACAACATAAATCAACGTAGTAAGCAGACATTAATGTGAGATCATCTGACTTCTCACATCCAAATTATTGCAATAGAGGCTTAGGACTGAGGAAACGATTGAGGGTTGCCGTTAAAAGCTAGATCAATTTCATGAAGTCTTAATATTATTAGATATTTCAGTCTATTTCAATATACCTTGCCCTTTTTTAATGCTAGGAGAGCAAGATATTTCTGTGACCTTACTTTGATTTGATTTAACCATCGATAGTAAAGCTTCATAACTGCATTGTAAATTAGAGTGATTTATTTTTTTCATTATTACCTCTGAGAATTGCTGGACATCAGTTCAAGTGAGTACCCATTCACCTGCTCAGTAAGAAAAAGAAAAGTCAATAGGAGATGCAAAACTAGGGTAAGAAAATAAGGATGAGATTGTATTGCATGTAGTCATTAAAATACCCTTGAATTGCATCAATGTTGGTCGTCAATAATTGTGTAACTTTGGAAGGTTTAGTAAATAGATGTTTCAGAAGGACTTGTAGAAATAGCATTTTAACAAAGCAAATTCTAGCAAGATATATTTGATTTAAATTACTTTAGAAGTATATTATGAGACAGTCATTTTTATAAGCCTGTATAAATTATGATTTGTATATGCATATTTGAATATGTTAGTGAAGGTATGTACATTTATGTGGATGTATGTATGCATGCATTTGCAGGTCAATGATGGATGTTTTCCTGAAAAATTTACATGTTTTTCTTCTAATTGAATAATAGTTTCTCACTGAACTTAGAGCTCACAGATTGCTGGACTACGTAGCAATTTTGTCCTGGAAATACACTATCTCTGCTTCTTCAGTGCTAAGATTACAGGAGCCATATCATATACCTGGTTTTTACTGAATGTTTAAGGATTTGGATTCCAGTCATTATGTTTGCACAATACGCATTCTATTGACTGACCCCAATCACAAGACCCAATAAGTCAATCTAAACATTTAGACAGTCTTTATAGGGTAATTTTCATTTCTGGTATTTTCTTCTTATCGGTCATGTCTATATATAACCTTGCAAGTTGAATATTATAAACTTTATTGAGCTATGAACCAGATACTATTCTTTTTGTTAAAATAATCATTTTATTCCTTTACATTTCAATGATTTTCCCTTTCCAACTAAAATTCCACAAACTCCCATCTGATCACCCCTCTCTCCTCCTTCTTTCCTTGGCCTCTATGAGGGAGTTCTTTCACCCACTAACCCACTCCTACCTCACCACTTTAGCATTCCCCTATGCTGGGGCATCAAGCCTCCACAGGACCAAGGGCATCGTCTCCCATTGATGTCAGATAAGGCAATCCTCTGCTACATATGTATCTGGAGCCATGGGTCCCTCAATGTATACTCTTTGGTTGGTGGTTTAGTCCATGGGAGCTCTGGTTGGTCCAGGTAGTTTATATTACTCTTCCTACCAAGTTGCTATCTCCTTCAACTCCTTCAGTCTTTCCCCTATTTCTTCCATTGGGGTCCTCCATCCAGCTCAGTCCAATGGTTGGCTGTGAGTATATAAACCTGTATTGGTCAGGTGCTGGTAGAAACTCTCAGAGAACGGCCATACCAGGCTCCTGCAGTTTCCTCTTTGCTCATTACCTTTTTCTATGAGACTATTGAATTGATATTTTGTCTTATTTAATTAATATTCACTAAGCACTGAAATGCACCTCTGCATGTCTTGCATTTCATATCTAATAAATGAATTTCTGCTTGATAAGAGTAAAAATTAAGTTGGAAAAAAATATCTCAGTTACAAATTTGAGTAAATGATTCTGGTAAATCCTCTGGATTAGTGAGTAAACTGTGCAGTCCAACTTTCACATATCAGTGTGGTGACATTTGTTTTTAATGGCTTTAATGAGATGAGTATATAGTCCTTTATCATCTGTGAAATCTAAGTCATTCCATATAGCTATGGTTTATATATACAATTTTATGATTTATTTTTCCTGGGTAAGATAAGATTTCAAATATTTCTACTGCTACTGCAAAACAATCAAACACCAGAGACGTTTGTAGAATGTCAAATATCTATGGTTATAACCTTAGAAAATTGGTTTTAATTAGGAAAAATTAAATGATCCTACACAGACTTGGTTCCTTAGAAAATAGAAAGTAAATATGTTAACTCTAAATGTGATAAAACAGCAGCTGCAGAAACCCTGACCAAAGTTGAGAGTGTGGATTCATGTTGCATGTGATTGTTCACTGGTCAGTCTACATGTTGGTTCTGGAAAACTGGGTGCAGACGACAGTGGTTTGTAGCTCACTCAATCAAACTTTAGTGAAAATAATCGTAAGTAAGAAAATTGTTACAAATGTGTGTAATCACATCACTAAATTGTTAGCAATGGTGGTCTTCGTACCTGAGTTACTCACGACTCACAACCCCTGATTATGAACGAGCTTTGCTTCCATTGCCTCCAGTCATCACTTCTTCGTGTGCTACTCTGCACTCTTCAGAGGCTCTATGCTATATATGCCATACTCTTCTGTTTCCACTTTGGTTGCAGCTCTCTTCACTTTCTGACATGCCTTTACCACTAACCATTTTCCTATCTAAGACCAGCTCTCCTCATCCTACAATATCCTTATCCTACAGACATTACTCATGGCAGAAGAGAAACTTCGAATATAATTTAGAGTAACTTTTGCTGCACGGTTCTAGCAAGAAGATTTTTTTTTATAAATGTAAGCTCTCTCGCTAGTTTCGTTTGACACATAGAAGCTAACCAATGATTTACTTTATTGATATCTTTATTATTTTATTATCATGCTTGAATTAATCTGATTTTTATCCTTCATTCCTTCTTGGGTTCTTCAATTGTAAAAATATAAATTTTCTGCCAGAGGCATTTTCCATCAGAAAAGTACCATCAATAACAACAATAATAACAAACATGAAGTTGAAGAAGCATCAGTAGCAGATGCTGAATTTGGCACTAAAGTGAACATTGCTAACTCTTTTTATTTTCTTCCTGAACATCATAATAAGAGCTGAGAAAAAGAAGGGATGTATTTTCATTGATGTGTTCAATGTGTTTTGATGATTTAGATACCTAGCCCCTTGCAATTGAGATGATAAATAACGTTTCTATCAACTGAAATGAAAGATAATATACTAGTTTGTTGATTCCCTGCAAATGGTGTTGATGACTCCACTCTCCTTAGTCACTGCAATTCCAGGGAGAGGAAGCAGAATTTGATGTTCTGACCAGGCAATTTGCTCACTTATTCCCTGGCTATTAACATGAATACTTTTGCCCTGTGCTGAGATGGCACTCTGCAGCATCTGGTGCTTGTCATCGTTGATGAGTTAGTTTCTGCTCCTCCTTTTCCTTTCTTTAATGTGATTCATCCGCAGTGTGATGAAGGGATGTTAAGTGTTACTGCATAGGTTCTGAGATGGCAGCTGATTGAGAGCATTGCTGAAGATGAGAACAGTGCAGAGCTTTCTGAATGTTTTATTCCGAATGTCCTAATGTGACTAATGAAAAAGCTGACTCAGCTCTGATACCATATTAGAAACTTCTGTAAGTTTTCTTTGGAAACACTTTCAGCCTCACAAATATCTTTCTATTAATAATGGGTATGACACATGTTAGTATCTCTTTTTTATATTAAAAATATTTTCCAGCCTTAGATGGATGAAGCGACACCAATCCACAACCCCTGAACTCATGAAGTAGATACAAGAGAGCATTGAGTTCAAGGCTATCTTGACTATGTGGGGAAACCCTGTTTCAAGTGCTACCAAAGAAAAAGCCAAAAGGAAGGCTCAAACCAAAGTGAACAGAACAGCAGATTCTTTTCATGTTACAATTATTTTAACAACTTCTTAAACTTAAAATAGCATGACATCACTTTCATTTTCCTCCATCAAGACCCAACTATGTAGCCAGCGTTCAATCCTGCTTATTCCTTACATTCCCAAACTGATTATTATTATTACAAACATATATATATATATAAATATCACCTGCCTAGTACTCTTTGTTGTCTCCCTGTATATGTACTCAGGGATCATGGCTTCATGTTTAATAATTAATAACAGAGATTATAAATTCTCCCTAAGGACAAATAATTTTCCTATTTCCATTATTTATTAGTAGCCTATAGTTCTTTGTTAGGAGTCAGACCCCATGAATTTATCTCCATTAATGTCCATTGAAATTCTCATTTTCTGTAATTGTCTATTCATCCATTTCTAGGAGATAATTTTTCACACTGTTTGCATTGTTTGCAACTCTTACTTGTATAGTCTATCTCCCACCCTCTTCTACAGTGTTTCCTTAGACATGCATACAGGAGCTGGGATACATATGTAACAATTAGGAATGGGCCCCCCACAGTTCTCTGACCTTTGCGTTACGTCCAGTTGTAGCTTTAGGTGTTACTCTCCATTTGCTCTGAAGAGAAGATTCAATGATGATAGGTGATCAAGCAGAAAAACAAAGAGAGGAAAGAGACAAATGATGGCAGGTGTGTCAGATAAGCCCTCAAAGCAACGTATCATTTCATATTTATTAGACGTATATACAAGATATATCTATGCCAACTATACCTGCATATATTTTTCTATTATATATCCATCTATAACTTATCTATCTGTGTACCTATCATTAATTTATCTATCTATCTATCGATCATCAATTTAATCTATCTATATCTATCAACATCTATCATTATCTATCTAACGCCTATCTACTTATCATCTTTTGATCCTCTCTGTATCATCTAATCTATCTTCTGTAAACTATCATCTATCTATGTATATCTATATATTACACTACGTACACACATACAAACACATATACATACACACACATCTACTGTCCTAACTTCGACTTAGAGTTATAATAACCACAAAACCAAAAAAAAAAAAAAAAAGAACAAACAAAACCCCTAGCACCCTGTACAGCATAAGAAGCCCTCATTTGAATGGTTTACCAGTAGACTCCTAGTTATTCCTCAAAACAGTATGTATTGTTAATATTAGCTCTCGATTACTTCTCAGAAGTTGATGGGAAGCCCCTGTTGCTGGGAATAGCACACACAGGATTTTGCTGCTTTGATCTGAATGTAAGTTCGGAAGCTTCTTTCCTGTGTTCTAACTTCTGTCATACCAGACATAAAAATAATTATAATACACAAGCTGCTAAGGAAGCAGTTAATAGTCCCCCTATGAACTCCAAAAATGACCAACAAGTCAAGATATATGTAAAGGTTCAATCAGCCACATTCATCTGTAGGTGGCTATATTTAATTGGATGTATAGTTCACTCTAAGAGAGTGAAGCTATGCCTGGCAGTAGAAAATAGCCAACTTCTTGGAACTAGTGTGATCATGGTCCTTAGAAAAAGAATCATCTGTTAACATCATTTTGTTAGACCAGTATAATTGCTTATCAAATACTAAAACTTAACTTTATTCCCACAGGTAAGTGCAGCAGTAATATCAATATTTTACAAGCAGAGAGAGAGAGAGAGACCATAAAGAGTATAACTGTCTAAAGAATTCTCTCTTTTGTTCTTCTGAGGTAAATTGTAGACATAAATATTATATATTAATTGGTTTCCAGCTGTGTTTATTCATAAATATAATTATTGCCTCTTGTTATTATAGAAAGCCACTGTCATTGGAGATTACCTTAGTCATCTACTATCTCCAGCTAATTAATCAAGTCTGTAGCTTCGACAGGTAATTATTTCTTAACATATTCATTCTAAACTGCACTGGTACCAGATTACTAAATTGTCCACTCAAATCTTACTTTATGTACTGTTAGAGGTTTCAGAGTGTTTCCTAAAACATAGGTAAGTGACAAACATAGAAAGTACTTGTTTATTTTAAAAGACCATAAGTGAAACATAATTTGAAGCCACAGAGTTTTTTAATTTAAGAATTTTAGTATAGACACAAATATTTAAAAACTTTATCACAAAATATATCAAGAATATTTGAAACAACCTGGAAACACACACATCCCCACTAGCTGTTCTACATTCATCCCTTATCCAGCCTCTTCATTCACTACTTATTTTGTTTGACATAGGTATATCATTTATGTATTATACAGAAAAATATTCCCATGAAGTATCATCTTATTTTATAAGAGGATTCTCTCACTTAGCATATTTATACAGTCAATCAACATGATATTGCAAATCAGTATTTAATATTTATTATGTAGTAATATTCTATCATTTGTGCATACAGTACCATACTAATCAATTTATGAAATTTGGGTAGTGTTTACATTTGTGTGATTTTAGTTTGTTTATTTCATATGGAAGCACTTTGTTTACATCATTTTGGTCCTTCATTTTCTCCCCTACCACTCCTTTTGTGTTCCATGTATTGCCTCTCAATTGCCCTTCTCTTCTTCTGCAATTATTATATAGAGAAAGAAAGATATATACAAACATCCACATACATACATAAACTTATTATATATAAATATAAAGGTTGAGTCTATATAACTTGCTCATTGTATAGGAATTTAGGGTGGCCACTTGGGATAGAATATCAGATACTTATAAGGTAAATGTGTGTATAACTTTTGAAGAACTTCCACATAGTTTTCCAAAAGCACTAATTTGTTTCAGGTTCTTTGAAACATTGTTACCCACCATGCTTTAGATTGTGGCCCTCTTATTGTGACCAAAATAATATCTCATTGTGAATTTCTACTCCTGACTGCAGATTATATTGAACATATTTTAGATACTTGCATATACATGTTGTATGTGTATATATAATTATTTCTTTATTTCTAAGATTGTTTCTTCAATGTTCTCTTAAACCTTTAGTGCTGTGAAGAAACAAAGTAATGAAGGCAACCTTTTTAAAAAAATTTTATTAATTATTCCATTTGTTTGTATCATATCCTCATTCTTGGTTACCCCTCCACAACTCCCCCTTCCCATCTGCTCTCTCACCTCCCCCCCCTTTGCCTCTATGAGGGAAGGCAACACATTTTTTAAAAATAATATTTATTTTATATTTCTTTATTTAAATCTCAAGTGTTGTTCCCCAGGTCTCCCCTTCACAGAGAACTTCCCCCATACTCTCTCCTCCGAGAGGGTGGGGGTGCCCCCTGAGTATCTTCTGACCTTGACATATCAAGTCTCCCAAAGTAGGCACTGTATTCCACTAAAGACAGAAAAGGCAGCCATGTTGGAGAACTTATAATCAGGCTATAGCTTTAGGGAGAGCATCTGCTACAGTTGTTGGTGGGTCCACAGAGAGATTGAGCTGCACATCTGCTTCTTATGTGTAGAGTGCCTGATTACTGCTTGTGTGCATTCTTTGGTTGGTGGCATTGGTCGTCCTGTGGGGTTCCCATTCTGGTCAGGTCCTTCAATTCTTCCCCCCAACTATTCTATAGTAGTCCTGATCTCCATTCAATGTTTGCCTGTGAATATACTCATCTGTTTCACTCCGTTGCTGAGTAGAGCCTCTCAGAAGACAGATACTCTTATCTGCAAGCATACCAGAGTATAATTAATGTCAGTTATTGATGTTTGCCCATGGGATGAGTTTCAGGTTGGTCTGGTTATTAGTGGGCCATTCCTTCAGTCTCTGCTCCAACGTTGTTCCTGAATTTCTTTTAGACAGCACAAATTTGGGGTCAAAATTTTTGTTGGTGGGTTGGCGTCCTTAACCCTCCACTGGGGGACCTGCATGGCATTCTTAGGTTCTATGTGCCCACTTTTACCCATCTCGGTTAAGGTCGCCTGTGTTGACTGTCGGGAGCCTCCACCATTTCAGATCTCTGGGACTTTTCTAAGATTCTCCACTTCCCCACCCAATACCTTGATCCTGTTCCCCATCCCCTTCCCCTCTCCCACCAAGTTCCCTCCCTTCTTTTTTGTTCTAATTTTTAAATGTGATTCAGGCATCCTCACTTGGGCCTTCCTTCTTGTTTAACTTCTTTGTGTCTGTGGTATGTATTCTGTGCTTTATGGCTATTATCCACTTATGAGAGCATATCATGCATGTCCTTTTGTATCTGGGTTGCATTACTTAGGATATTTTCTAGTTCTACCCATTTGCCAGCAAAATTCATGATGTCCTTATTCCATCGTGTAAATTGACAATATTTTCTGTATCCCATTCTTCTGTTGAGGGACCTTTGAGCTGTTTCCAGTTTTTGGCTATTGCAAATAGAGCTGGTGTAAACATAGTGGAGTATGTTTCCTTGAGGCACGCTGAATTATTTTTGGGTTTATGCCAAGGAGCAGTATAGCTGAGTATTCAGATAACAACTATTTCTAATTTTCTGAGGAACTGCCAAATTGATTTCCAGAGTGGTTGTACCGGTTTGCAGTTCAACCAAGGAAGAGAGTCTCCCTTTCTCTACATCCTGGCCAGCATGTGTTGTCACTTGTATTTTTTGAAATTAGCTATTCTGATTGGTGAAGGGTGAAAAGTTAGGGTTTGGATTTGCATTTCCCTGGTACCTAAGGATACTGTGCATTTCTTTCAGTGATTCTCTGCCATTTAATTTTCCTCTGTTGAGAATTTTTTATTTATATCTGTGCCCCACATGTTAGTTGGGTTATCTTGTTTGTTGGAGTCTAAATTTTTGAGTACCAAGGCAACTCTTATAAATGTAAACATTTAATTGATGCTGGCTTACAGTTTCAGAGTTTCTATCCTTTATCATCATGGTAGATGTATGACAGCATACAGGCAGACTTGAGGATGGTAGATTCCAGAAACCTACATCTTGTTCCAAAAGCAGCCAGGAGAAGACTGTCTTCTGCGGGCAGCCAGCAGGAGGGTCTCTTTTGCACTGGGCAAAGCCTGAGCATAGAAGCCCTCAAAGTCCACCTATGTAGTGATACAGATCCTCCAACAAGGCCACACATCCTAGTAATGTCATTCCCTAGAGCCATTATCCACTATTCTTGGGTTTGTGGCTCAATTATTTTGGCAAAAGTAGTATCTCATTGTGGATTTCTATTTTTGACTGCAGATTGTAGTGAGCATATTTTACATACTTTCATATACATAGTGTGTGTGTCTTACAAATAGTTTTCTTCCCAGGGGGATTGACTAGTTTTTAATGGTATCATCTGAAGCATGTTCATTTTAATGATTGTATTGTCTTTCCCCTATTATGTTTTCCCATGGACATTTTGCCAAATTCACCTTAGTAAATGTACTCTTGCACTATATTTTTCAATTAACAATTTTACCACCTCTTGTGTTCATGAATTTCCCCCCTTTTATACCTATACTCAAATGTAGGTTGCATAACATAATGTTCACGGTATTCCTGTCTCTACCAAGTTGTAGGAGTACACATGTTCACCACCATGACTATGAACCATTTCATATTTAAATATAGTTTGAGAATGGAGTAATATATCCTTTTATATGAGCACAGATACTGTCCTAGTATTATTCATAGAAAAATATTGTATCTTCATTGATGTAGACATGTTCAAAGATGTAAGTTGTGATGTAAGGAACTAGAATTATAATTATTATGTTGCAAATTTCTTTGCTTTCCCTTACTGTTCTTCAATGTACTTTTCCTACAATTGTCTGTCTCTCAGAATCTCAGAAATATACTCTACAAATTTCATTGCATTTTAGTATCAATTTTTAAACTTCAATTAGATAGCCATTTAAGTAAACTAATTATCAAGAATGATGAAATGAGAACTCATGCTTGTACATTGCATTCTTGATACTGTAATATCATTTCTCTAAACCTAGCTATAAATGAACTCAGAAAAAAAACACTTTGAAAAAACGTTTTTTTCCCATTGGATGTTTTATTTACATTTCATATGTTGTCCCCTTACCCCATCCCCCACCCACCCAGGAACCCTCTATCCCCTCACCCCCCTCCTTCTTCTCTGTGGATGTAACTTCTATCTACCCCCCCACTCTCACCTCCCCACCCTCAGGATTGCCACCCTCTGTGGTGTCCAGCCTTCATGAGGTCAAGGTTCTCTTCTTCCACCTATGCCAAGCCCTGGATCCCTCCCTAAGTGCTCCCAGGCTGGTGGTTTAGACCCTGGGAGCTGTGGTTGGTTGGTATTGTTGCTCTCCTCATGGTGCCGCAAATCCTTTCAGCTCCTTCAAACTTTTATTGACTCTTTATATGTATAGGTTGAAAAATCTCTTCCTGGGAAATAATTATTTCCTGTGTTTTCTTTAAAGACAACATGATGATTCAAAAATGAGTATATGGAAATGAAATTCATATATTTTGAATGTATAAAATAAATTAAATACAAATAATTATAATTACCTTGCTCCACTAGAAAGGAAAATTGAACTTTGTTGTTTTAGTACATGCCACTATTGATAATGTAATCATGTGTTCAGTCAGGGAGAAGCAGACATGGATTGAGATCCATAGAAAGCTTTACCTAAAAAATTATGCGAATAACCTGGAATGTAATCAGTGTATCAAGGGACACCTTACAAATAATAATTGGAATGTGTACATTTGTGAGATCTGCAGATAGAGCTTGGAGGGTTTCTTTTATTGTTAGGCAAAAAGAATGAATGAAGCATGAATATCTTGTCATCACTAAATGAAAGATGAAATAAATTTAAATTATATGATACTGAAATTATAAAGGTTTCTGTTTTTGATAACTTACAAATCTCTAAACCAGAAATCTGCAGTTGGTTTTCAGAAACAACATTACAGACGTCAACTGAAAGGCCAGATACCCATGAAGACTGCACTACTGTTTAATATAAAAACAGCAGGATCCTAAGTCTGTTTGGATCAGAAAAGCACAACTTGCTGAGTGGGATTTTCAATTTGGTCAGATAAGTACTCAAAGAGTGGTGCTACCTCTGAAATACTAATGCTGTTTTCTGGCAATATGTAATATGTGCTGTGGTCACTCTTCACCTGGAGAGCAGTATAGTATTGAAAGATGTGATGACACCTTCCAAAATACAAAGAGTTGTCCTGAATTGACAAGGAAAATGTGGCTTGCAGAAGTGGAAGAAATAGCAAAATTGAGATCGGGTCTACATTTCTATGTCCATGAAGTTGTTATTTTTGTTGTTGTTTTCCTCCTCCTCCTCCTCCTCCTCCTCCTCCTCCCTCCTCCTCCTCCTCCTCTTCCTTCTCCTCCTCACTCCTCCTCCTCTCTCCTCCTCCTTCTCCTCTTCATCCTCCTCCTCCTCTCTCCTCCTCCTCTTCATCCTCCTCCTCCTCCTATTCCTCCTCCTTCTGTTCCTCCTCCTCCTATTCTTCCTCCTCCTATTCCTCCTCATCATCCTCTACTTTATGCTTTTCTTCCTCTTCTTCTTTCTCTTCCTCCTCTTCTGTCCTGTTCTTCTTTACCACCACACCACTGATCTCCCCCAGATCTACACTACTCTCCCTCCATTTTCCCTCAGATAAAAAAGGTATCCAAGAGACAACAGTCAAACAGAACAAATGAAGATACAATAAGAGAAGGCAAGAGCCCTCATATTCATGCTGGAAAAAGCCACACAGCAGGAGGAAATGAGACCAAAGAAGAGGCAAAAACAATCAGTGATAAACATGACTCCACTGTTAGGAGTACTACAAGAACATATATGCAGCTAATATATATATACAGAGGACCTCTGCAGGACCATGCAGTCCCCATGTTTGCTGCTTCAGTTTCTCAGCTCATGTGAACCCTGCTTAGCTGATTCAGTGGGCCATGTTCTCCAGGTGTCCTCCATCACCTCTGACTCCTACAATCTTCCCTGTGCCTCTTCCTGCGGTTCTTTGATTTCTGACATGAAGGATCTGATGAAAACCTTAAATTTAGATTCTCTCTCGGAATAATGTCTGGCTGTGGGTGTCTGTGTCCACTCCCTATTTGCTGCCACAGGAATTCTCTCTGATGATGACTGGACATGGCACTTACCTACGAGTATAGCAGAATATCATTAAAAATAGTTTCAGTGACTTTTTTCCACCCATGTTTGCTTCTACCTCAGTTTTCTCTGCTATTCAGACCCTGGTTTCTGGCTACCCAGAAAGTGTAGGACTTGGTGGTCTCTCTTATGGCTTGGGTATCAACTTAAGAAATTTGTAAAGCATTGTTTTCTACAGTTTATGAAAACAAGGCCTTCTCCTCAGTAACTGACCGCTGACAAAGAGATTGAAAAAGTGAGCATTCTTCAATAAGAGGAGAATGGATAATACAGCAACAAGTTCATTATCGAAGTTCTTGACATTCAGGATGAGCATATATTTCAGATTAGGTATAGCTAAACAGAGCTTTCTGGAGGATTCCGTTGACAAAGCTACTATGACTCAGAGGGTGAATATAGGATTTCATCTTCACTGGGTACCAGTGCTGCACATTCTCACTGACCCCGAATGGGTTCTTGTAGTTTTGTCTTGAGAGGAGCCCTGTCTTGGTGCTTGAGACAAAAAGAAATAATTTGACAAATGTCCATATTAGCCTAAAAATATAACTGTTCAAAAATAGTACCTTCTGTGGAGGACAAGAAAAATGCTATATGTAATAGGCGAATAATCTTCCATCTATATGTAAATCTGGTTGTAATCATAACACTAGTGGAAAATAGCCTGAAATTTGATTACTGCACAAAAACATGGTCATAATAAAAATGAAAAATTCATACGTATACTGTGATTATTTTCAGGTGCAGAGATAGCTTACATAAAAACCCAAGCTCATGTACTTAGAAACATGATTTGGTAATCCTGGAAGCATCTATGCCTCAACGTCTATATCTATGAAATGGACACGATTTATCTTCACTTAGAACTGATCATATTAATTGTTTATGGATAATACTTTTTTATCATTCTTATAGTCTGCATTTGGTAATTTATGTGACATTTAGGATTAACTTGCTATGACTAAAAATATTCACAGCCTGCCTGGTATATACAAATTAAACATTATATAACAAATTAAACATTATATAACATAAGCAATATAGTTTGATATAATTTAATATAATATAATATATATATATATACATATATAATCTCAACTTTTAAGCTGTATTGTATATAAAATGGGATGAGCTAAATCTGTTATTTTCTTATACCAATTTTTCAGTTTATTTCATGAGATAAAAAATAGTGATGAGTTAATTAAATATCAGATATCATCAAAAATCATGCTTGTAACAAAGTGGAGAGAGATCTTGTAGAGAATACTTCCACTAGAAAGGCACAGCCCCCATTTGAGGGATGGGGCCACCCATCCATTTCAAAATTTTTAACCCAGAGATGTTCTTGTTCAAGGAAAGACAGGGACAAAAAATGGAACAGAAACTAAATGAAGGAAAGGTCATTCAGAGACCACCCCACCTAGAGATCCATCCCATCTGCAGACACCAAACAAATATATATTACTGATGCCAAGAAGAGCTTGCTGACAGTAGCCTGATATGGCTAGTCCCTGAGAGGTTCTACCAGCACCTTACGAAAAAAGATTCAAATACTCACAACTAACAATCAGACTGAGCCCATGGGCCCCAATGGAAGAGCTAAGGGAAAGACTAAAGGAGCTGAAAGGTGATGTAAATCCATAGGCAGAACAATATCAACTAACTGGACTACCAAGAGCTCCCAATGACTAAACACCAACAAGATACATATGTAGCAGAGGATGGCCTTGTTTGGCATCAGTGGGAGGGGAGGCCCTTGGTCCTGTGGAGGCTTGATACTTCAAAATAGGGGAATGCTGGAGCGATGAGGCAGGAAGGGATGAGTGGGTGGAGAAGCACCCTCATAGAGGCAAGGGGGAGGGTAAAGAGGGGAATGGGATGAGGGTTTGTGAAAGGGTAACCAGGAAGAGAGATATCATTTGAAATGTAGACAAATAAAATGATTTTTAAAAATCATGCTTGTTAGCAATAAGAAATTAAAGGTAGAATTTCTAAGGAGAAAATCATCAACTGAAGATACATGCCAGATTTATGCAATGAGTTAACTCAGGCATCTAACAAAAATAGTATAACTGGTACATCCAGTGTGCTGAAGTAGGAAACAATTATGGCCAAGCACTTCATAGAAAAGTCTAAGTATTACAAAGCAATGTTTTCACCTCTTCTCTTTGAATGAATAAAATCACAAGTAGTTGCAAAGCAGGTTTACAGAAAAGAGACAACATGCAATAGAGAAATTCAGAAAACTCTGTAAAAAATCCCCAAAATAAAAAAAAAAACAAATACCAGAATGTGGTTGCCAAATAATTAGGGAGCGTTATTGGGAGCATTACAAGGACCAAGGATGCTAGGGCAGGGTCAGGGTGTTCTTAAAATCAAGTCAAGTTCTTAAGTTAGGGCTGGTCAGGCTCGAGGAAACAGACAAAATTATTAAAGTAAATTGAAACTTATTTTTATCAATACACCATAATGGCTCCTGACTTCAAAATTTAGTCATGCAGGTTTCTATATATTATATATATGTAATATAGATTTTAAGATATATATATATACATATGTAGATATCTTCAAAATATATCAATATATATGAAACATATGGTGATATATTAAATATATATGTATATCTTAAAATTATATCCACAGTGAAGGAGGATGTTTCCTGACCAGCTCACAAAATAACGTGAATAGCCTACTCATAGCCAGGAGTGGGCTGCTTACACTAATCAGAGATGAACTTCATGTAAATAAAGGAATATGTTTGCACCAAAAAATGTATATCCATATATATGAGACATACTGAAACATATGGTGAGAT